>NW_027183573.1:0-223088 GCF_041296385.1 Aphelocoma coerulescens
GCACTTCCCTTCCGTCTCCGAGTTTCGGAGAACACGATGGTAGGGTGCAGCGGAGCAGGGAAGTACAGAAGTGCACCGCTGAGATTGCTGTTGCTTACGTGCAGAAGGCGAAGGTGCAAGCCAGCACTGGCTTTTGCTTCTAGAGCCGTTCTCCAGGAGAGCAGCTGCTGGAGGTTGACAGCGGTAGCTGCGAGGCTGAAAAACAAGGCAGGACGTCGGGCTTAGAAGAAAGGCACAGGGGCCACAGTGTGATGTGCGCTTTTGGAAGGCTGCTCGGAGAAGGGGCACTTTCGGAGAGCTTTCTGCTTTGACCTGTGCTCCTGGCCGAGCTCTAGCTGCTGGGACTCTGAAAGGCTGAATGACTAGGAAAGTGCTTGTGTCCACGCTGTGGATTGAGCACGATCCTTTTTGCAGCAGCGAGAACACACTCGGCCCACTGGGCTCGTGAACGAGCGTTTACCAGACGTCTGCAATTCGGTGCACTGCACACACAAGCCCGGTGCTCCCCGGTTTCTTTCTCCGCCTGCCGTTGTCTGGACAGAAGAGAAGCCCAGCCACGGCATCCTACTCGGCCGCTTTTCGGCGTGTGCACTGCCCGCATACACACGGGTGCTGTGCTCGGCTTTCCCTCGGCTCCAGGCACAAGGGTGCTTTCTCAGTTTTGCAGCGTCCCCGGTTCCCCACGTTGCCCTCGCTCAGCGAAACGTGCCGGGGGAGAAGCACTTGCTGGATGAGTCTTTCCGTGTGCAAGACTTTGAACGCAGCACCACAATCTGGGCCACGAGGAAGCCTTGATGAAGAAGGTGGTTTTGTCCTGGCACCTCTCTCCAGTGCGAGATGCCTGCCGAAGCTCTTTGCCTCTTGCGAGAGTGCGGTGGGCAGCGGGGTAAACTGGAGCCGAGAAGGACCGGGCAGACAGCACCGCCATCCGACAGGTGCTTTGCAGGTTGTGCCGGGGAAAGCGGACTGGCCCTGGCTGGAAGGCGCTGCAGCTAGGCGCTCCCCCAAGTGTCGGAGGCAAAGGCCGCGTGAGCTTGCCGTCCCCGGCACGGCTCTCTGTGCGAGACGTAGCCCAGAAGCTTTCCCTTTCCATTCAGAGCACCAGAGAGGCAGAATGCAGTGGTACGTATTGCTCAGGAGGAAAGGGGCACGGCCCGGCCGCGTTCGGGCAGAAGCAGCGCGCTGGAGCGCTTCGCTGCCGGCACAGAGTTCCGGGCGAGAGGCAGACGACCGGTCCGCCTCCGGGAGAACGAAGGTACGGCGTGCTCGAAAAGGCGAGGAACGAAGCCGCGGAGCACCGGGCTCGGGTGCGCGTCGTCCGGAGCTTGCGAGACGAGCGTGGCTGCCACTCTCCTGCCTGCAGAATTCACCTTACAGCCTCAGGAAGGAGGACGACGCGCCACAGTTACTTGTGCTGCTGCTGCTGCCTAGTCCTCTTGCAGAGCTCTGTGGAGGCAAATGCACTTCCCTTCCGTCTCCGAGTTTCGGAGAACACGATGGTAGGGTGCAGCGGAGCAGGGAAGTACAGAAGTGCACCGCTGAGATTGCTGTTGCTTACGTGCAGAAGGCGAAGGTGCAAGCCAGCACTGGCTTTTGCTTCTAGAGCCGTTCTCCAGGAGAGCAGCTGCTGGAGGTTGACAGCGGTAGCTGCGAGGCTGAAAAACAAGGCAGGACGTCGGGCTTAGAAGAAAGGCACAGGGGCCACAGTGTGATGTGCGCTTTTGGAAGGCTGCTCGGAGAAGGGGCACTTTCGGAGAGCTTTCTGCTTTGACCTGTGCTCCTGGCCGAGCTCTAGCTGCTGGGACTCTGAAAGGCTGAATGACTAGGAAAGTGCTTGTGTCCACGCTGTGGATTGAGCACGATCCTTTTTGCAGCAGCGAGAACACACTCGGCCCACTGGGCTCGTGAACGAGCGTTTACCAGACGTCTGCAATTCGGTGCACTGCACACACAAGCCCGGTGCTCCCCGGTTTCTTTCTCCGCCTGCCGTTGTCTGGACAGAAGAGAAGCCCAGCCACGGCATCCTACTCGGCCGCTTTTCGGCGTGTGCACTGCCCGCATACACACGGGTGCTGTGCTCGGCTTTCCCTCGGCTCCAGGCACAAGGGTGCTTTCTCAGTTTTGCAGCGTCCCCGGTTCCCCACGTTGCCCTCGCTCAGCGAAACGTGCCGGGGGAGAAGCACTTGCTGGATGAGTCTTTCCGTGTGCAAGACTTTGAACGCAGCACCACAATCTGGGCCACGAGGAAGCCTTGATGAAGAAGGTGGTTTTGTCCTGGCACCTCTCTCCAGTGCGAGATGCCTGCCGAAGCTCTTTGCCTCTTGCGAGAGTGCGGTGGGCAGCGGGGTAAACTGGAGCCGAGAAGGACCGGGCAGACAGCACCGCCATCCGACAGGTGCTTTGCAGGTTGTGCCGGGGAAAGCGGACTGGCCCTGGCTGGAAGGCGCTGCAGCTAGGCGCTCCCCCAAGTGTCGGAGGCAAAGGCCGCGTGAGCTTGCCGTCCCCGGCACGGCTCTCTGTGCGAGACGTAGCCCAGAAGCTTTCCCTTTCCATTCAGAGCACCAGAGAGGCAGAATGCAGTGGTACGTATTGCTCAGGAGGAAAGGGGCACGGCCCGGCCGCGTTCGGGCAGAAGCAGCGCGCTGGAGCGCTTCGCTGCCGGCACAGAGTTCCGGGCGAGAGGCAGACGACCGGTCCGCCTCCGGGAGAACGAAGGTACGGCGTGCTCGAAAAGGCGAGGAACGAAGCCGCGGAGCACCGGGCTCGGGTGCGCGTCGTCCGGGCTTGCGAGACGAGCGTGGCTGCCACTCTCCTGCCTGCAGAATTCACCTTACAGCCTCAGGAAGGAGGACGACGCGCCACAGTTACTTGTGCTGCTGCTGCTGCCTAGTCCTCTTGCAGAGCTCTGTGGAGGCAAATGCACTTCCCTTCCGTCTCCGAGTTTCGGAGAACACGATGGTAGGGTGCAGCGGAGCAGGGAAGTACAGAAGTGCACCGCTGAGATTGCTGTTGCTTACGTGCAGAAGGCGAAGGTGCAAGCCAGCACTGGCTTTTGCTTCTAGAGCCGTTCTCCAGGAGAGCAGCTGCTGGAGGTTGACAGCGGTAGCTGCGAGGCTGAAAAACAAGGCAGGACGTCGGGCTTAGAAGAAAGGCACAGGGGCCACAGTGTGATGTGCGCTTTTGGAAGGCTGCTCGGAGAAGGGGCACTTTCGGAGAGCTTTCTGCTTTGACCTGTGCTCCTGGCCGAGCTCTAGCTGCTGGGACTCTGAAAGGCTGAATGACTAGGAAAGTGCTTGTGTCCACGCTGTGGATTGAGCACGATCCTTTTTGCAGCAGCGAGAACACACTCGGCCCACTGGGCTCGTGAACGAGCGTTTACCAGACGTCTGCAATTCGGTGCACTGCACACACAAGCCCGGTGCTCCCCGGTTTCTTTCTCCGCCTGCCGTTGTCTGGACAGAAGAGAAGCCCAGCCACGGCATCCTACTCGGCCGCTTTTCGGCGTGTGCACTGCCCGCATACACACGGGTGCTGTGCTCGGCTTTCCCTCGGCTCCAGGCACAAGGGTGCTTTCTCAGTTTTGCAGCGTCCCCGGTTCCCCACGTTGCCCTCGCTCAGCGAAACGTGCCGGGGGAGAAGCACTTGCTGGATGAGTCTTTCCGTGTGCAAGACTTTGAACGCAGCACCACAATCTGGGCCACGAGGAAGCCTTGATGAAGAAGGTGGTTTTGTCCTGGCACCTCTCTCCAGTGCGAGATGCCTGCCGAAGCTCTTTGCCTCTTGCGAGAGTGCGGTGGGCAGCGGGGTAAACTGGAGCCGAGAAGGACCGGGCAGACAGCACCGCCATCCGACAGGTGCTTTGCAGGTTGTGCCGGGGAAAGCGGACTGGCCCTGGCTGGAAGGCGCTGCAGCTAGGCGCTCCCCCAAGTGTCGGAGGCAAAGGCCGCGTGAGCTTGCCGTCCCCGGCACGGCTCTCTGTGCGAGACGTAGCCCAGAAGCTTTCCCTTTCCATTCAGAGCACCAGAGAGGCAGAATGCAGTGGTACGTATTGCTCAGGAGGAAAGGGGCACGGCCCGGCCGCGTTCGGGCAGAAGCAGCGCGCTGGAGCGCTTCGCTGCCGGCACAGAGTTCCGGGCGAGAGGCAGACGACCGGTCCGCCTCCGGGAGAACGAAGGTACGGCGTGCTCGAAAAGGCGAGGAACGAAGCCGCGGAGCACCGGGCTCGGGTGCGCGTCGTCCGGGCTTGCGAGACGAGCGTGGCTGCCACTCTCCTGCCTGCAGAATTCACCTTACAGCCTCAGGAAGGAGGACGACGCGCCACAGTTACTTGTGCTGCTGCTGCTGCCTAGTCCTCTTGCAGAGCTCTGTGGAGGCAAATGCACTTCCCTTCCGTCTCCGAGTTTCGGAGAACACGATGGTAGGGTGCAGCGGAGCAGGGAAGTACAGAAGTGCACCGCTGAGATTGCTGTTGCTTACGTGCAGAAGGCGAAGGTGCAAGCCAGCACTGGCTTTTGCTTCTAGAGCCGTTCTCCAGGAGAGCAGCTGCTGGAGGTTGACAGCGGTAGCTGCGAGGCTGAAAAACAAGGCAGGACGTCGGGCTTAGAAGAAAGGCACAGGGGCCACAGTGTGATGTGCGCTTTTGGAAGGCTGCTCGGAGAAGGGGCACTTTCGGAGAGCTTTCTGCTTTGACCTGTGCTCCTGGCCGAGCTCTAGCTGCTGGGACTCTGAAAGGCTGAATGACTAGGAAAGTGCTTGTGTCCACGCTGTGGATTGAGCACGATCCTTTTTGCAGCAGCGAGAACACACTCGGCCCACTGGGCTCGTGAACGAGCGTTTACCAGACGTCTGCAATTCGGTGCACTGCACACACAAGCCCGGTGCTCCCCGGTTTCTTTCTCCGCCTGCCGTTGTCTGGACAGAAGAGAAGCCCAGCCACGGCATCCTACTCGGCCGCTTTTCGGCGTGTGCACTGCCCGCATACACACGGGTGCTGTGCTCGGCTTTCCCTCGGCTCCAGGCACAAGGGTGCTTTCTCAGTTTTGCAGCGTCCCCGGTTCCCCACGTTGCCCTCGCTCAGCGAAACGTGCCGGGGGAGAAGCACTTGCTGGATGAGTCTTTCCGTGTGCAAGACTTTGAACGCAGCACCACAATCTGGGCCACGAGGAAGCCTTGATGAAGAAGGTGGTTTTGTCCTGGCACCTCTCTCCAGTGCGAGATGCCTGCCGAAGCTCTTTGCCTCTTGCGAGAGTGCGGTGGGCAGCGGGGTAAACTGGAGCCGAGAAGGACCGGGCAGACAGCACCGCCATCCGACGGGTGCTTTGCAGGTTGTGCCGGGGAAAGCGGACTGGCCCTGGCTGGAAGGCGCTGCAGCTAGGCGCTCCCCCAAGTGTCGGAGGCAAAGGCCGCGTGAGCTTGCCGTCCCCGGCACGGCTCTCTGTGCGAGACGTAGCCCAGAAGCTTTCCCTTTCCATTCAGAGCACCAGAGAGGCAGAATGCAGTGGTACGTATTGCTCAGGAGGAAAGGGGCACGGCCCGGCCGCGTTCGGGCAGAAGCAGCGCGCTGGAGCGCTTCGCTGCCGGCACAGAGTTCCGGGCGAGAGGCAGACGACCGGTCCGCCTCCGGGAGAACGAAGGTACGGCGTGCTCGAAAAGGCGAGGAACGAAGCCGCGGAGCACCGGGCTCGGGTGCGCGTCGTCCGGGCTTGCGAGACGAGCGTGGCTGCCACTCTCCTGCCTGCAGAATTCACCTTACAGCCTCAGGAAGGAGGACGACGCGCCACAGTTACTTGTGCTGCTGCTGCTGCCTAGTCCTCTTGCAGAGCTCTGTGGAGGCAAATGCACTTCCCTTCCGTCTCCGAGTTTCGGAGAACACGATGGTAGGGTGCAGCGGAGCAGGGAAGTACAGAAGTGCACCGCTGAGATTGCTGTTGCTTACGTGCAGAAGGCGAAGGTGCAAGCCAGCACTGGCTTTTGCTTCTAGAGCCGTTCTCCAGGAGAGCAGCTGCTGGAGGTTGACAGCGGTAGCTGCGAGGCTGAAAAACAAGGCAGGACGTCGGGCTTAGAAGAAAGGCACAGGGGCCACAGTGTGATGTGCGCTTTTGGAAGGCTGCTCGGAGAAGGGGCACTTTCGGAGAGCTTTCTGCTTTGACCTGTGCTCCTGGCCGAGCTCTAGCTGCTGGGACTCTGAAAGGCTGAATGACTAGGAAAGTGCTTGTGTCCACGCTGTGGATTGAGCACGATCCTTTTTGCAGCAGCGAGAACACACTCGGCCCACTGGGCTCGTGAACGAGCGTTTACCAGACGTCTGCAATTCGGTGCACTGCACACACAAGCCCGGTGCTCCCCGGTTTCTTTCTCCGCCTGCCGTTGTCTGGACAGAAGAGAAGCCCAGCCACGGCATCCTACTCGGCCGCTTTTCGGCGTGTGCACTGCCCGCATACACACGGGTGCTGTGCTCGGCTTTCCCTCGGCTCCAGGCACAAGGGTGCTTTCTCAGTTTTGCAGCGTCCCCGGTTCCCCACGTTGCCCTCGCTCAGCGAAACGTGCCGGGGGAGAAGCACTTGCTGGATGAGTCTTTCCGTGTGCAAGACTTTGAACGCAGCACCACAATCTGGGCCACGAGGAAGCCTTGATGAAGAAGGTGGTTTTGTCCTGGCACCTCTCTCCAGTGCGAGATGCCTGCCGAAGCTCTTTGCCTCTTGCGAGAGTGCGGTGGGCAGCGGGGTAAACTGGAGCCGAGAAGGACCGGGCAGACAGCACCGCCATCCGACGGGTGCTTTGCAGGTTGTGCCGGGGAAAGCGGACTGGCCCTGGCTGGAAGGCGCTGCAGCTAGGCGCTCCCCCAAGTGTCGGAGGCAAAGGCCGCGTGAGCTTGCCGTCCCCGGCACGGCTCTCTGTGCGAGACGTAGCCCAGAAGCTTTCCCTTTCCATTCAGAGCACCAGAGAGGCAGAATGCAGTGGTACGTATTGCTCAGGAGGAAAGGGGCACGGCCCGGCCGCGTTCGGGCAGAAGCAGCGCGCTGGAGCGCTTCGCTGCCGGCACAGAGTTCCGGGCGAGAGGCAGACGACCGGTCCGCCTCCGGGAGAACGAAGGTACGGCGTGCTCGAAAAGGCGAGGAACGAAGCCGCGGAGCACCGGGCTCGGGTGCGCGTCGTCCGGGCTTGCGAGACGAGCGTGGCTGCCACTCTCCTGCCTGCAGAATTCACCTTACAGCCTCAGGAAGGAGGACGACGCGCCACAGTTACTTGTGCTGCTGCTGCTGCCTAGTCCTCTTGCAGAGCTCTGTGGAGGCAAATGCACTTCCCTTCCGTCTCCGAGTTTCGGAGAACACGATGGTAGGGTGCAGCGGAGCAGGGAAGTACAGAAGTGCACCGCTGAGATTGCTGTTGCTTACGTGCAGAAGGCGAAGGTGCAAGCCAGCACTGGCTTTTGCTTCTAGAGCCGTTCTCCAGGAGAGCAGCTGCTGGAGGTTGACAGCGGTAGCTGCGAGGCTGAAAAACAAGGCAGGACGTCGGGCTTAGAAGAAAGGCACAGGGGCCACAGTGTGATGTGCGCTTTTGGAAGGCTGCTCGGAGAAGGGGCACTTTCGGAGAGCTTTCTGCTTTGACCTGTGCTCCTGGCCGAGCTCTAGCTGCTGGGACTCTGAAAGGCTGAATGACTAGGAAAGTGCTTGTGTCCACGCTGTGGATTGAGCACGATCCTTTTTGCAGCAGCGAGAACACACTCGGCCCACTGGGCTCGTGAACGAGCGTTTACCAGACGTCTGCAATTCGGTGCACTGCACACACAAGCCCGGTGCTCCCCGGTTTCTTTCTCCGCCTGCCGTTGTCTGGACAGAAGAGAAGCCCAGCCACGGCATCCTACTCGGCCGCTTTTCGGCGTGTGCACTGCCCGCATACACACGGGTGCTGTGCTCGGCTTTCCCTCGGCTCCAGGCACAAGGGTGCTTTCTCAGTTTTGCAGCGTCCCCGGTTCCCCACGTTGCCCTCGCTCAGCGAAACGTGCCGGGGGAGAAGCACTTGCTGGATGAGTCTTTCCGTGTGCAAGACTTTGAACGCAGCACCACAATCTGGGCCACGAGGAAGCCTTGATGAAGAAGGTGGTTTTGTCCTGGCACCTCTCTCCAGTGCGAGATGCCTGCCGAAGCTCTTTGCCTCTTGCGAGAGTGCGGTGGGCAGCGGGGTAAACTGGAGCCGAGAAGGACCGGGCAGACAGCACCGCCATCCGACGGGTGCTTTGCAGGTTGTGCCGGGGAAAGCGGACTGGCCCTGGCTGGAAGGCGCTGCAGCTAGGCGCTCCCCCAAGTGTCGGAGGCAAAGGCCGCGTGAGCTTGCCGTCCCCGGCACGGCTCTCTGTGCGAGACGTAGCCCAGAAGCTTTCCCTTTCCATTCAGAGCACCAGAGAGGCAGAATGCAGTGGTACGTATTGCTCAGGAGGAAAGGGGCACGGCCCGGCCGCGTTCGGGCAGAAGCAGCGCGCTGGAGCGCTTCGCTGCCGGCACAGAGTTCCGGGCGAGAGGCAGACGACCGGTCCGCCTCCGGGAGAACGAAGGTACGGCGTGCTCGAAAAGGCGAGGAACGAAGCCGCGGAGCACCGGGCTCGGGTGCGCGTCGTCCGGGCTTGCGAGACGAGCGTGGCTGCCACTCTCCTGCCTGCAGAATTCACCTTACAGCCTCAGGAAGGAGGACGACGCGCCACAGTTACTTGTGCTGCTGCTGCTGCCTAGTCCTCTTGCAGAGCTCTGTGGAGGCAAATGCACTTCCCTTCCGTCTCCGAGTTTCGGAGAACACGATGGTAGGGTGCAGCGGAGCAGGGAAGTACAGAAGTGCACCGCTGAGATTGCTGTTGCTTACGTGCAGAAGGCGAAGGTGCAAGCCAGCACTGGCTTTTGCTTCTAGAGCCGTTCTCCAGGAGAGCAGCTGCTGGAGGTTGACAGCGGTAGCTGCGAGGCTGAAAAACAAGGCAGGACGTCGGGCTTAGAAGAAAGGCACAGGGGCCACAGTGTGATGTGCGCTTTTGGAAGGCTGCTCGGAGAAGGGGCACTTTCGGAGAGCTTTCTGCTTTGACCTGTGCTCCTGGCCGAGCTCTAGCTGCTGGGACTCTGAAAGGCTGAATGACTAGGAAAGTGCTTGTGTCCACGCTGTGGATTGAGCACGATCCTTTTTGCAGCAGCGAGAACACACTCGGCCCACTGGGCTCGTGAACGAGCGTTTACCAGACGTCTGCAATTCGGTGCACTGCACACACAAGCCCGGTGCTCCCCGGTTTCTTTCTCCGCCTGCCGTTGTCTGGACAGAAGAGAAGCCCAGCCACGGCATCCTACTCGGCCGCTTTTCGGCGTGTGCACTGCCCGCATACACACGGGTGCTGTGCTCGGCTTTCCCTCGGCTCCAGGCACAAGGGTGCTTTCTCAGTTTTGCAGCGTCCCCGGTTCCCCACGTTGCCCTCGCTCAGCGAAACGTGCCGGGGGAGAAGCACTTGCTGGATGAGTCTTTCCGTGTGCAAGACTTTGAACGCAGCACCACAATCTGGGCCACGAGGAAGCCTTGATGAAGAAGGTGGTTTTGTCCTGGCACCTCTCTCCAGTGCGAGATGCCTGCCGAAGCTCTTTGCCTCTTGCGAGAGTGCGGTGGGCAGCGGGGTAAACTGGAGCCGAGAAGGACCGGGCAGACAGCACCGCCATCCGACGGGTGCTTTGCAGGTTGTGCCGGGGAAAGCGGACTGGCCCTGGCTGGAAGGCGCTGCAGCTAGGCGCTCCCCCAAGTGTCGGAGGCAAAGGCCGCGTGAGCTTGCCGTCCCCGGCACGGCTCTCTGTGCGAGACGTAGCCCAGAAGCTTTCCCTTTCCATTCAGAGCACCAGAGAGGCAGAATGCAGTGGTACGTATTGCTCAGGAGGAAAGGGGCACGGCCCGGCCGCGTTCGGGCAGAAGCAGCGCGCTGGAGCGCTTCGCTGCCGGCACAGAGTTCCGGGCGAGAGGCAGACGACCGGTCCGCCTCCGGGAGAACGAAGGTACGGCGTGCTCGAAAAGGCGAGGAACGAAGCCGCGGAGCACCGGGCTCGGGTGCGCGTCGTCCGGGCTTGCGAGACGAGCGTGGCTGCCACTCTCCTGCCTGCAGAATTCACCTTACAGCCTCAGGAAGGAGGACGACGCGCCACAGTTACTTGTGCTGCTGCTGCTGCCTAGTCCTCTTGCAGAGCTCTGTGGAGGCAAATGCACTTCCCTTCCGTCTCCGAGTTTCGGAGAACACGATGGTAGGGTGCAGCGGAGCAGGGAAGTACAGAAGTGCACCGCTGAGATTGCTGTTGCTTACGTGCAGAAGGCGAAGGTGCAAGCCAGCACTGGCTTTTGCTTCTAGAGCCGTTCTCCAGGAGAGCAGCTGCTGGAGGTTGACAGCGGTAGCTGCGAGGCTGAAAAACAAGGCAGGACGTCGGGCTTAGAAGAAAGGCACAGGGGCCACAGTGTGATGTGCGCTTTTGGAAGGCTGCTCGGAGAAGGGGCACTTTCGGAGAGCTTTCTGCTTTGACCTGTGCTCCTGGCCGAGCTCTAGCTGCTGGGACTCTGAAAGGCTGAATGACTAGGAAAGTGCTTGTGTCCACGCTGTGGATTGAGCACGATCCTTTTTGCAGCAGCGAGAACACACTCGGCCCACTGGGCTCGTGAACGAGCGTTTACCAGACGTCTGCAATTCGGTGCACTGCACACACAAGCCCGGTGCTCCCCGGTTTCTTTCTCCGCCTGCCGTTGTCTGGACAGAAGAGAAGCCCAGCCACGGCATCCTACTCGGCCGCTTTTCGGCGTGTGCACTGCCCGCATACACACGGGTGCTGTGCTCGGCTTTCCCTCGGCTCCAGGCACAAGGGTGCTTTCTCAGTTTTGCAGCGTCCCCGGTTCCCCACGTTGCCCTCGCTCAGCGAAACGTGCCGGGGGAGAAGCACTTGCTGGATGAGTCTTTCCGTGTGCAAGACTTTGAACGCAGCACCACAATCTGGGCCACGAGGAAGCCTTGATGAAGAAGGTGGTTTTGTCCTGGCACCTCTCTCCAGTGCGAGATGCCTGCCGAAGCTCTTTGCCTCTTGCGAGAGTGCGGTGGGCAGCGGGGTAAACTGGAGCCGAGAAGGACCGGGCAGACAGCACCGCCATCCGACAGGTGCTTTGCAGGTTGTGCCGGGGAAAGCGGACTGGCCCTGGCTGGAAGGCGCTGCAGCTAGGCGCTCCCCCAAGTGTCGGAGGCAAAGGCCGCGTGAGCTTGCCGTCCCCGGCACGGCTCTCTGTGCGAGACGTAGCCCAGAAGCTTTCCCTTTCCATTCAGAGCACCAGAGAGGCAGAATGCAGTGGTACGTATTGCTCAGGAGGAAAGGGGCACGGCCCGGCCGCGTTCGGGCAGAAGCAGCGCGCTGGAGCGCTTCGCTGCCGGCACAGAGTTCCGGGCGAGAGGCAGACGACCGGTCCGCCTCCGGGAGAACGAAGGTACGGCGTGCTCGAAAAGGCGAGGAACGAAGCCGCGGAGCACCGGGCTCGGGTGCGCGTCGTCCGGGCTTGCGAGACGAGCGTGGCTGCCACTCTCCTGCCTGCAGAATTCACCTTACAGCCTCAGGAAGGAGGACGACGCGCCACAGTTACTTGTGCTGCTGCTGCTGCCTAGTCCTCTTGCAGAGCTCTGTGGAGGCAAATGCACTTCCCTTCCGTCTCCGAGTTTCGGAGAACACGATGGTAGGGTGCAGCGGAGCAGGGAAGTACAGAAGTGCACCGCTGAGATTGCTGTTGCTTACGTGCAGAAGGCGAAGGTGCAAGCCAGCACTGGCTTTTGCTTCTAGAGCCGTTCTCCAGGAGAGCAGCTGCTGGAGGTTGACAGCGGTAGCTGCGAGGCTGAAAAACAAGGCAGGACGTCGGGCTTAGAAGAAAGGCACAGGGGCCACAGTGTGATGTGCGCTTTTGGAAGGCTGCTCGGAGAAGGGGCACTTTCGGAGAGCTTTCTGCTTTGACCTGTGCTCCTGGCCGAGCTCTAGCTGCTGGGACTCTGAAAGGCTGAATGACTAGGAAAGTGCTTGTGTCCACGCTGTGGATTGAGCACGATCCTTTTTGCAGCAGCGAGAACACACTCGGCCCACTGGGCTCGTGAACGAGCGTTTACCAGACGTCTGCAATTCGGTGCACTGCACACACAAGCCCGGTGCTCCCCGGTTTCTTTCTCCGCCTGCCGTTGTCTGGACAGAAGAGAAGCCCAGCCACGGCATCCTACTCGGCCGCTTTTCGGCGTGTGCACTGCCCGCATACACACGGGTGCTGTGCTCGGCTTTCCCTCGGCTCCAGGCACAAGGGTGCTTTCTCAGTTTTGCAGCGTCCCCGGTTCCCCACGTTGCCCTCGCTCAGCGAAACGTGCCGGGGGAGAAGCACTTGCTGGATGAGTCTTTCCGTGTGCAAGACTTTGAACGCAGCACCACAATCTGGGCCACGAGGAAGCCTTGATGAAGAAGGTGGTTTTGTCCTGGCACCTCTCTCCAGTGCGAGATGCCTGCCGAAGCTCTTTGCCTCTTGCGAGAGTGCGGTGGGCAGCGGGGTAAACTGGAGCCGAGAAGGACCGGGCAGACAGCACCGCCATCCGACAGGTGCTTTGCAGGTTGTGCCGGGGAAAGCGGACTGGCCCTGGCTGGAAGGCGCTGCAGCTAGGCGCTCCCCCAAGTGTCGGAGGCAAAGGCCGCGTGAGCTTGCCGTCCCCGGCACGGCTCTCTGTGCGAGACGTAGCCCAGAAGCTTTCCCTTTCCATTCAGAGCACCAGAGAGGCAGAATGCAGTGGTACGTATTGCTCAGGAGGAAAGGGGCACGGCCCGGCCGCGTTCGGGCAGAAGCAGCGCGCTGGAGCGCTTCGCTGCCGGCACAGAGTTCCGGGCGAGAGGCAGACGACCGGTCCGCCTCCGGGAGAACGAAGGTACGGCGTGCTCGAAAAGGCGAGGAACGAAGCCGCGGAGCACCGGGCTCGGGTGCGCGTCGTCCGGGCTTGCGAGACGAGCGTGGCTGCCACTCTCCTGCCTGCAGAATTCACCTTACAGCCTCAGGAAGGAGGACGACGCGCCACAGTTACTTGTGCTGCTGCTGCTGCCTAGTCCTCTTGCAGAGCTCTGTGGAGGCAAATGCACTTCCCTTCCGTCTCCGAGTTTCGGAGAACACGATGGTAGGGTGCAGCGGAGCAGGGAAGTACAGAAGTGCACCGCTGAGATTGCTGTTGCTTACGTGCAGAAGGCGAAGGTGCAAGCCAGCACTGGCTTTTGCTTCTAGAGCCGTTCTCCAGGAGAGCAGCTGCTGGAGGTTGACAGCGGTAGCTGCGAGGCTGAAAAACAAGGCAGGACGTCGGGCTTAGAAGAAAGGCACAGGGGCCACAGTGTGATGTGCGCTATTGGAAGGCTGCTCGGAGAAGGGGCACTTTCGGAGAGCTTTCTGCTTTGACCTGTGCTCCTGGCCGAGCTCTAGCTGCTGGGACTCTGAAAGGCTGAATGACTAGGAAAGTGCTTGTGTCCACGCTGTGGATTGAGCACGATCCTTTTTGCAGCAGCGAGAACACACTCGGCCCACTGGGCTCGTGAACGAGCGTTTACCAGACGTCTGCAATTCGGTGCACTGCACACACAAGCCCGGTGCTCCCCGGTTTCTTTCTCCGCCTGCCGTTGTCTGGACAGAAGAGAAGCCCAGCCACGGCATCCTACTCGGCCGCTTTTCGGCGTGTGCACTGCCCGCATACACACGGGTGCTGTGCTCGGCTTTCCCTCGGCTCCAGGCACAAGGGTGCTTTCTCAGTTTTGCAGCGTCCCCGGTTCCCCACGTTGCCCTCGCTCAGCGAAACGTGCCGGGGGAGAAGCACTTGCTGGATGAGTCTTTCCGTGTGCAAGACTTTGAACGCAGCACCACAATCTGGGCCACGAGGAAGCCTTGATGAAGAAGGTGGTTTTGTCCTGGCACCTCTCTCCAGTGCGAGATGCCTGCCGAAGCTCTTTGCCTCTTGCGAGAGTGCGGTGGGCAGCGGGGTAAACTGGAGCCGAGAAGGACCGGGCAGACAGCACCGCCATCCGACGGGTGCTTTGCAGGTTGTGCCGGGGAAAGCGGACTGGCCCTGGCTGGAAGGCGCTGCAGCTAGGCGCTCCCCCAAGTGTCGGAGGCAAAGGCCGCGTGAGCTTGCCGTCCCCGGCACGGCTCTCTGTGCGAGACGTAGCCCAGAAGCTTTCCCTTTCCATTCAGAGCACCAGAGAGGCAGAATGCAGTGGTACGTATTGCTCAGGAGGAAAGGGGCACGGCCCGGCCGCGTTCGGGCAGAAGCAGCGCGCTGGAGCGCTTCGCTGCCGGCACAGAGTTCCGGGCGAGAGGCAGACGACCGGTCCGCCTCCGGGAGAACGAAGGTACGGCGTGCTCGAAAAGGCGAGGAACGAAGCCGCGGAGCACCGGGCTCGGGTGCGCGTCGTCCGGGCTTGCGAGACGAGCGTGGCTGCCACTCTCCTGCCTGCAGAATTCACCTTACAGCCTCAGGAAGGAGGACGACGCGCCACAGTTACTTGTGCTGCTGCTGCTGCCTAGTCCTCTTGCAGAGCTCTGTGGAGGCAAATGCACTTCCCTTCCGTCTCCGAGTTTCGGAGAACACGATGGTAGGGTGCAGCGGAGCAGGGAAGTACAGAAGTGCACCGCTGAGATTGCTGTTGCTTACGTGCAGAAGGCGAAGGTGCAAGCCAGCACTGGCTTTTGCTTCTAGAGCCGTTCTCCAGGAGAGCAGCTGCTGGAGGTTGACGGCGGTAGCTGCGAGGCTGAAAAACAAGGCAGGACGTCGGGCTTAGAAGAAAGGCACAGGGGCCACAGTGTGATGTGCGCTTTTGGAAGGCTGCTCGGAGAAGGGGCACTTTCGGAGAGCTTTCTGCTTTGACCTGTGCTCCTGGCCGAGCTCTAGCTGCTGGGACTCTGAAAGGCTGAATGACTAGGAAAGTGCTTGTGTCCACGCTGTGGATTGAGCACGATCCTTTTTGCAGCAGCGAGAACACACTCGGCCCACTGGGCTCGTGAACGAGCGTTTACCAGACGTCTGCAATTCGGTGCACTGCACACACAAGCCCGGTGCTCCCCGGTTTCTTTCTCCGCCTGCCGTTGTCTGGACAGAAGAGAAGCCCAGCCACGGCATCCTACTCGGCCGCTTTTCGGCGTGTGCACTGCCCGCATACACACGGGTGCTGTGCTCGGCTTTCCCTCGGCTCCAGGCACAAGGGTGCTTTCTCAGTTTTGCAGCGTCCCCGGTTCCCCACGTTGCCCTCGCTCAGCGAAACGTGCCGGGGGAGAAGCACTTGCTGGATGAGTCTTTCCGTGTGCAAGACTTTGAACGCAGCACCACAATCTGGGCCACGAGGAAGCCTTGATGAAGAAGGTGGTTTTGTCCTGGCACCTCTCTCCAGTGCGAGATGCCTGCCGAAGCTCTTTGCCTCTTGCGAGAGTGCGGTGGGCAGCGGGGTAAACTGGAGCCGAGAAGGACCGGGCAGACAGCACCGCCATCCGACGGGTGCTTTGCAGGTTGTGCCGGGGAAAGCGGACTGGCCCTGGCTGGAAGGCGCTGCAGCTAGGCGCTCCCCCAAGTGTCGGAGGCAAAGGCCGCGTGAGCTTGCCGTCCCCGGCACGGCTCTCTGTGCGAGACGTAGCCCAGAAGCTTTCCCTTTCCATTCAGAGCACCAGAGAGGCAGAATGCAGTGGTACGTATTGCTCAGGAGGAAAGGGGCACGGCCCGGCCGCGTTCGGGCAGAAGCAGCGCGCTGGAGCGCTTCGCTGCCGGCACAGAGTTCCGGGCGAGAGGCAGACGACCGGTCCGCCTCCGGGAGAACGAAGGTACGGCGTGCTCGAAAAGGCGAGGAACGAAGCCGCGGAGCACCGGGCTCGGGTGCGCGTCGTCCGGGCTTGCGAGACGAGCGTGGCTGCCACTCTCCTGCCTGCAGAATTCACCTTACAGCCTCAGGAAGGAGGACGACGCGCCACAGTTACTTGTGCTGCTGCTGCTGCCTAGTCCTCTTGCAGAGCTCTGTGGAGGCAAATGCACTTCCCTTCCGTCTCCGAGTTTCGGAGAACACGATGGTAGGGTGCAGCGGAGCAGGGAAGTACAGAAGTGCACCGCTGAGATTGCTGTTGCTTACGTGCAGAAGGCGAAGGTGCAAGCCAGCACTGGCTTTTGCTTCTAGAGCCGTTCTCCAGGAGAGCAGCTGCTGGAGGTTGACAGCGGTAGCTGCGAGGCTGAAAAACAAGGCAGGACGTCGGGCTTAGAAGAAAGGCACAGGGGCCACAGTGTGATGTGCGCTTTTGGAAGGCTGCTCGGAGAAGGGGCACTTTCGGAGAGCTTTCTGCTTTGACCTGTGCTCCTGGCCGAGCTCTAGCTGCTGGGACTCTGAAAGGCTGAATGACTAGGAAAGTGCTTGTGTCCACGCTGTGGATTGAGCACGATCCTTTTTGCAGCAGCGAGAACACACTCGGCCCACTGGGCTCGTGAACGAGCGTTTACCAGACGTCTGCAATTCGGTGCACTGCACACACAAGCCCGGTGCTCCCCGGTTTCTTTCTCCGCCTGCCGTTGTCTGGACAGAAGAGAAGCCCAGCCACGGCATCCTACTCGGCCGCTTTTCGGCGTGTGCACTGCCCGCATACACACGGGTGCTGTGCTCGGCTTTCCCTCGGCTCCAGGCACAAGGGTGCTTTCTCAGTTTTGCAGCGTCCCCGGTTCCCCACGTTGCCCTCGCTCAGCGAAACGTGCCGGGGGAGAAGCACTTGCTGGATGAGTCTTTCCGTGTGCAAGACTTTGAACGCAGCACCACAATCTGGGCCACGAGGAAGCCTTGATGAAGAAGGTGGTTTTGTCCTGGCACCTCTCTCCAGTGCGAGATGCCTGCCGAAGCTCTTTGCCTCTTGCGAGAGTGCGGTGGGCAGCGGGGTAAACTGGAGCCGAGAAGGACCGGGCAGACAGCACCGCCATCCGACAGGTGCTTTGCAGGTTGTGCCGGGGAAAGCGGACTGGCCCTGGCTGGAAGGCGCTGCAGCTAGGCGCTCCCCCAAGTGTCGGAGGCAAAGGCCGCGTGAGCTTGCCGTCCCCGGCACGGCTCTCTGTGCGAGACGTAGCCCAGAAGCTTTCCCTTTCCATTCAGAGCACCAGAGAGGCAGAATGCAGTGGTACGTATTGCTCAGGAGGAAAGGGGCACGGCCCGGCCGCGTTCGGGCAGAAGCAGCGCGCTGGAGCGCTTCGCTGCCGGCACAGAGTTCCGGGCGAGAGGCAGACGACCGGTCCGCCTCCGGGAGAACGAAGGTACGGCGTGCTCGAAAAGGCGAGGAACGAAGCCGCGGAGCACCGGGCTCGGGTGCGCGTCGTCCGGGCTTGCGAGACGAGCGTGGCTGCCACTCTCCTGCCTGCAGAATTCACCTTACAGCCTCAGGAAGGAGGACGACGCGCCACAGTTACTTGTGCTGCTGCTGCTGCCTAGTCCTCTTGCAGAGCTCTGTGGAGGCAAATGCACTTCCCTTCCGTCTCCGAGTTTCGGAGAACACGATGGTAGGGTGCAGCGGAGCAGGGAAGTACAGAAGTGCACCGCTGAGATTGCTGTTGCTTACGTGCAGAAGGCGAAGGTGCAAGCCAGCACTGGCTTTTGCTTCTAGAGCCGTTCTCCAGGAGAGCAGCTGCTGGAGGTTGACAGCGGTAGCTGCGAGGCTGAAAAACAAGGCAGGACGTCGGGCTTAGAAGAAAGGCACAGGGGCCACAGTGTGATGTGCGCTTTTGGAAGGCTGCTCGGAGAAGGGGCACTTTCGGAGAGCTTTCTGCTTTGACCTGTGCTCCTGGCCGAGCTCTAGCTGCTGGGACTCTGAAAGGCTGAATGACTAGGAAAGTGCTTGTGTCCACGCTGTGGATTGAGCACGATCCTTTTTGCAGCAGCGAGAACACACTCGGCCCACTGGGCTCGTGAACGAGCGTTTACCAGACGTCTGCAATTCGGTGCACTGCACACACAAGCCCGGTGCTCCCCGGTTTCTTTCTCCGCCTGCCGTTGTCTGGACAGAAGAGAAGCCCAGCCACGGCATCCTACTCGGCCGCTTTTCGGCGTGTGCACTGCCCGCATACACACGGGTGCTGTGCTCGGCTTTCCCTCGGCTCCAGGCACAAGGGTGCTTTCTCAGTTTTGCAGCGTCCCCGGTTCCCCACGTTGCCCTCGCTCAGCGAAACGTGCCGGGGGAGAAGCACTTGCTGGATGAGTCTTTCCGTGTGCAAGACTTTGAACGCAGCACCACAATCTGGGCCACGAGGAAGCCTTGATGAAGAAGGTGGTTTTGTCCTGGCACCTCTCTCCAGTGCGAGATGCCTGCCGAAGCTCTTTGCCTCTTGCGAGAGTGCGGTGGGCAGCGGGGTAAACTGGAGCCGAGAAGGACCGGGCAGACAGCACCGCCATCCGACAGGTGCTTTGCAGGTTGTGCCGGGGAAAGCGGACTGGCCCTGGCTGGAAGGCGCTGCAGCTAGGCGCTCCCCCAAGTGTCGGAGGCAAAGGCCGCGTGAGCTTGCCGTCCCCGGCACGGCTCTCTGTGCGAGACGTAGCCCAGAAGCTTTCCCTTTCCATTCAGAGCACCAGAGAGGCAGAATGCAGTGGTACGTATTGCTCAGGAGGAAAGGGGCACGGCCCGGCCGCGTTCGGGCAGAAGCAGCGCGCTGGAGCGCTTCGCTGCCGGCACAGAGTTCCGGGCGAGAGGCAGACGACCGGTCCGCCTCCGGGAGAACGAAGGTACGGCGTGCTCGAAAAGGCGAGGAACGAAGCCGCGGAGCACCGGGCTCGGGTGCGCGTCGTCCGGGCTTGCGAGACGAGCGTGGCTGCCACTCTCCTGCCTGCAGAATTCACCTTACAGCCTCAGGAAGGAGGACGACGCGCCACAGTTACTTGTGCTGCTGCTGCTGCCTAGTCCTCTTGCAGAGCTCTGTGGAGGCAAATGCACTTCCCTTCCGTCTCCGAGTTTCGGAGAACACGATGGTAGGGTGCAGCGGAGCAGGGAAGTACAGAAGTGCACCGCTGAGATTGCTGTTGCTTACGTGCAGAAGGCGAAGGTGCAAGCCAGCACTGGCTTTTGCTTCTAGAGCCGTTCTCCAGGAGAGCAGCTGCTGGAGGTTGACAGCGGTAGCTGCGAGGCTGAAAAACAAGGCAGGACGTCGGGCTTAGAAGAAAGGCACAGGGGCCACAGTGTGATGTGCGCTTTTGGAAGGCTGCTCGGAGAAGGGGCACTTTCGGAGAGCTTTCTGCTTTGACCTGTGCTCCTGGCCGAGCTCTAGCTGCTGGGACTCTGAAAGGCTGAATGACTAGGAAAGTGCTTGTGTCCACGCTGTGGATTGAGCACGATCCTTTTTGCAGCAGCGAGAACACACTCGGCCCACTGGGCTCGTGAACGAGCGTTTACCAGACGTCTGCAATTCGGTGCACTGCACACACAAGCCCGGTGCTCCCCGGTTTCTTTCTCCGCCTGCCGTTGTCTGGACAGAAGAGAAGCCCAGCCACGGCATCCTACTCGGCCGCTTTTCGGCGTGTGCACTGCCCGCATACACACGGGTGCTGTGCTCGGCTTTCCCTCGGCTCCAGGCACAAGGGTGCTTTCTCAGTTTTGCAGCGTCCCCGGTTCCCCACGTTGCCCTCGCTCAGCGAAACGTGCCGGGGGAGAAGCACTTGCTGGATGAGTCTTTCCGTGTGCAAGACTTTGAACGCAGCACCACAATCTGGGCCACGAGGAAGCCTTGATGAAGAAGGTGGTTTTGTCCTGGCACCTCTCTCCAGTGCGAGATGCCTGCCGAAGCTCTTTGCCTCTTGCGAGAGTGCGGTGGGCAGCGGGGTAAACTGGAGCCGAGAAGGACCGGGCAGACAGCACCGCCATCCGACAGGTGCTTTGCAGGTTGTGCCGGGGAAAGCGGACTGGCCCTGGCTGGAAGGCGCTGCAGCTAGGCGCTCCCCCAAGTGTCGGAGGCAAAGGCCGCGTGAGCTTGCCGTCCCCGGCACGGCTCTCTGTGCGAGACGTAGCCCAGAAGCTTTCCCTTTCCATTCAGAGCACCAGAGAGGCAGAATGCAGTGGTACGTATTGCTCAGGAGGAAAGGGGCACGGCCCGGCCGCGTTCGGGCAGAAGCAGCGCGCTGGAGCGCTTCGCTGCCGGCACAGAGTTCCGGGCGAGAGGCAGACGACCGGTCCGCCTCCGGGAGAACGAAGGTACGGCGTGCTCGAAAAGGCGAGGAACGAAGCCGCGGAGCACCGGGCTCGGGTGCGCGTCGTCCGGGCTTGCGAGACGAGCGTGGCTGCCACTCTCCTGCCTGCAGAATTCACCTTACAGCCTCAGGAAGGAGGACGACGCGCCACAGTTACTTGTGCTGCTGCTGCTGCCTAGTCCTCTTGCAGAGCTCTGTGGAGGCAAATGCACTTCCCTTCCGTCTCCGAGTTTCGGAGAACACGATGGTAGGGTGCAGCGGAGCAGGGAAGTACAGAAGTGCACCGCTGAGATTGCTGTTGCTTACGTGCAGAAGGCGAAGGTGCAAGCCAGCACTGGCTTTTGCTTCTAGAGCCGTTCTCCAGGAGAGCAGCTGCTGGAGGTTGACAGCGGTAGCTGCGAGGCTGAAAAACAAGGCAGGACGTCGGGCTTAGAAGAAAGGCACAGGGGCCACAGTGTGATGTGCGCTATTGGAAGGCTGCTCGGAGAAGGGGCACTTTCGGAGAGCTTTCTGCTTTGACCTGTGCTCCTGGCCGAGCTCTAGCTGCTGGGACTCTGAAAGGCTGAATGACTAGGAAAGTGCTTGTGTCCACGCTGTGGATTGAGCACGATCCTTTTTGCAGCAGCGAGAACACACTCGGCCCACTGGGCTCGTGAACGAGCGTTTACCAGACGTCTGCAATTCGGTGCACTGCACACACAAGCCCGGTGCTCCCCGGTTTCTTTCTCCGCCTGCCGTTGTCTGGACAGAAGAGAAGCCCAGCCACGGCATCCTACTCGGCCGCTTTTCGGCGTGTGCACTGCCCGCATACACACGGGTGCTGTGCTCGGCTTTCCCTCGGCTCCAGGCACAAGGGTGCTTTCTCAGTTTTGCAGCGTCCCCGGTTCCCCACGTTGCCCTCGCTCAGCGAAACGTGCCGGGGGAGAAGCACTTGCTGGATGAGTCTTTCCGTGTGCAAGACTTTGAACGCAGCACCACAATCTGGGCCACGAGGAAGCCTTGATGAAGAAGGTGGTTTTGTCCTGGCACCTCTCTCCAGTGCGAGATGCCTGCCGAAGCTCTTTGCCTCTTGCGAGAGTGCGGTGGGCAGCGGGGTAAACTGGAGCCGAGAAGGACCGGGCAGACAGCACCGCCATCCGACGGGTGCTTTGCAGGTTGTGCCGGGGAAAGCGGACTGGCCCTGGCTGGAAGGCGCTGCAGCTAGGCGCTCCCCCAAGTGTCGGAGGCAAAGGCCGCGTGAGCTTGCCGTCCCCGGCACGGCTCTCTGTGCGAGACGTAGCCCAGAAGCTTTCCCTTTCCATTCAGAGCACCAGAGAGGCAGAATGCAGTGGTACGTATTGCTCAGGAGGAAAGGGGCACGGCCCGGCCGCGTTCGGGCAGAAGCAGCGCGCTGGAGCGCTTCGCTGCCGGCACAGAGTTCCGGGCGAGAGGCAGACGACCGGTCCGCCTCCGGGAGAACGAAGGTACGGCGTGCTCGAAAAGGCGAGGAACGAAGCCGCGGAGCACCGGGCTCGGGTGCGCGTCGTCCGGGCTTGCGAGACGAGCGTGGCTGCCACTCTCCTGCCTGCAGAATTCACCTTACAGCCTCAGGAAGGAGGACGACGCGCCACAGTTACTTGTGCTGCTGCTGCTGCCTAGTCCTCTTGCAGAGCTCTGTGGAGGCAAATGCACTTCCCTTCCGTCTCCGAGTTTCGGAGAACACGATGGTAGGGTGCAGCGGAGCAGGGAAGTACAGAAGTGCACCGCTGAGATTGCTGTTGCTTACGTGCAGAAGGCGAAGGTGCAAGCCAGCACTGGCTTTTGCTTCTAGAGCCGTTCTCCAGGAGAGCAGCTGCTGGAGGTTGACGGCGGTAGCTGCGAGGCTGAAAAACAAGGCAGGACGTCGGGCTTAGAAGAAAGGCACAGGGGCCACAGTGTGATGTGCGCTTTTGGAAGGCTGCTCGGAGAAGGGGCACTTTCGGAGAGCTTTCTGCTTTGACCTGTGCTCCTGGCCGAGCTCTAGCTGCTGGGACTCTGAAAGGCTGAATGACTAGGAAAGTGCTTGTGTCCACGCTGTGGATTGAGCACGATCCTTTTTGCAGCAGCGAGAACACACTCGGCCCACTGGGCTCGTGAACGAGCGTTTACCAGACGTCTGCAATTCGGTGCACTGCACACACAAGCCCGGTGCTCCCCGGTTTCTTTCTCCGCCTGCCGTTGTCTGGACAGAAGAGAAGCCCAGCCACGGCATCCTACTCGGCCGCTTTTCGGCGTGTGCACTGCCCGCATACACACGGGTGCTGTGCTCGGCTTTCCCTCGGCTCCAGGCACAAGGGTGCTTTCTCAGTTTTGCAGCGTCCCCGGTTCCCCACGTTGCCCTCGCTCAGCGAAACGTGCCGGGGGAGAAGCACTTGCTGGATGAGTCTTTCCGTGTGCAAGACTTTGAACGCAGCACCACAATCTGGGCCACGAGGAAGCCTTGATGAAGAAGGTGGTTTTGTCCTGGCACCTCTCTCCAGTGCGAGATGCCTGCCGAAGCTCTTTGCCTCTTGCGAGAGTGCGGTGGGCAGCGGGGTAAACTGGAGCCGAGAAGGACCGGGCAGACAGCACCGCCATCCGACAGGTGCTTTGCAGGTTGTGCCGGGGAAAGCGGACTGGCCCTGGCTGGAAGGCGCTGCAGCTAGGCGCTCCCCCAAGTGTCGGAGGCAAAGGCCGCGTGAGCTTGCCGTCCCCGGCACGGCTCTCTGTGCGAGACGTAGCCCAGAAGCTTTCCCTTTCCATTCAGAGCACCAGAGAGGCAGAATGCAGTGGTACGTATTGCTCAGGAGGAAAGGGGCACGGCCCGGCCGCGTTCGGGCAGAAGCAGCGCGCTGGAGCGCTTCGCTGCCGGCACAGAGTTCCGGGCGAGAGGCAGACGACCGGTCCGCCTCCGGGAGAACGAAGGTACGGCGTGCTCGAAAAGGCGAGGAACGAAGCCGCGGAGCACCGGGCTCGGGTGCGCGTCGTCCGGGCTTGCGAGACGAGCGTGGCTGCCACTCTCCTGCCTGCAGAATTCACCTTACAGCCTCAGGAAGGAGGACGACGCGCCACAGTTACTTGTGCTGCTGCTGCTGCCTAGTCCTCTTGCAGAGCTCTGTGGAGGCAAATGCACTTCCCTTCCGTCTCCGAGTTTCGGAGAACACGATGGTAGGGTGCAGCGGAGCAGGGAAGTACAGAAGTGCACCGCTGAGATTGCTGTTGCTTACGTGCAGAAGGCGAAGGTGCAAGCCAGCACTGGCTTTTGCTTCTAGAGCCGTTCTCCAGGAGAGCAGCTGCTGGAGGTTGACGGCGGTAGCTGCGAGGCTGAAAAACAAGGCAGGACGTCGGGCTTAGAAGAAAGGCACAGGGGCCACAGTGTGATGTGCGCTTTTGGAAGGCTGCTCGGAGAAGGGGCACTTTCGGAGAGCTTTCTGCTTTGACCTGTGCTCCTGGCCGAGCTCTAGCTGCTGGGACTCTGAAAGGCTGAATGACTAGGAAAGTGCTTGTGTCCACGCTGTGGATTGAGCACGATCCTTTTTGCAGCAGCGAGAACACACTCGGCCCACTGGGCTCGTGAACGAGCGTTTACCAGACGTCTGCAATTCGGTGCACTGCACACACAAGCCCGGTGCTCCCCGGTTTCTTTCTCCGCCTGCCGTTGTCTGGACAGAAGAGAAGCCCAGCCACGGCATCCTACTCGGCCGCTTTTCGGCGTGTGCACTGCCCGCATACACACGGGTGCTGTGCTCGGCTTTCCCTCGGCTCCAGGCACAAGGGTGCTTTCTCAGTTTTGCAGCGTCCCCGGTTCCCCACGTTGCCCTCGCTCAGCGAAACGTGCCGGGGGAGAAGCACTTGCTGGATGAGTCTTTCCGTGTGCAAGACTTTGAACGCAGCACCACAATCTGGGCCACGAGGAAGCCTTGATGAAGAAGGTGGTTTTGTCCTGGCACCTCTCTCCAGTGCGAGATGCCTGCCGAAGCTCTTTGCCTCTTGCGAGAGTGCGGTGGGCAGCGGGGTAAACTGGAGCCGAGAAGGACCGGGCAGACAGCACCGCCATCCGACAGGTGCTTTGCAGGTTGTGCCGGGGAAAGCGGACTGGCCCTGGCTGGAAGGCGCTGCAGCTAGGCGCTCCCCCAAGTGTCGGAGGCAAAGGCCGCGTGAGCTTGCCGTCCCCGGCACGGCTCTCTGTGCGAGACGTAGCCCAGAAGCTTTCCCTTTCCATTCAGAGCACCAGAGAGGCAGAATGCAGTGGTACGTATTGCTCAGGAGGAAAGGGGCACGGCCCGGCCGCGTTCGGGCAGAAGCAGCGCGCTGGAGCGCTTCGCTGCCGGCACAGAGTTCCGGGCGAGAGGCAGACGACCGGTCCGCCTCCGGGAGAACGAAGGTACGGCGTGCTCGAAAAGGCGAGGAACGAAGCCGCGGAGCACCGGGCTCGGGTGCGCGTCGTCCGGGCTTGCGAGACGAGCGTGGCTGCCACTCTCCTGCCTGCAGAATTCACCTTACAGCCTCAGGAAGGAGGACGACGCGCCACAGTTACTTGTGCTGCTGCTGCTGCCTAGTCCTCTTGCAGAGCTCTGTGGAGGCAAATGCACTTCCCTTCCGTCTCCGAGTTTCGGAGAACACGATGGTAGGGTGCAGCGGAGCAGGGAAGTACAGAAGTGCACCGCTGAGATTGCTGTTGCTTACGTGCAGAAGGCGAAGGTGCAAGCCAGCACTGGCTTTTGCTTCTAGAGCCGTTCTCCAGGAGAGCAGCTGCTGGAGGTTGACAGCGGTAGCTGCGAGGCTGAAAAACAAGGCAGGACGTCGGGCTTAGAAGAAAGGCACAGGGGCCACAGTGTGATGTGCGCTTTTGGAAGGCTGCTCGGAGAAGGGGCACTTTCGGAGAGCTTTCTGCTTTGACCTGTGCTCCTGGCCGAGCTCTAGCTGCTGGGACTCTGAAAGGCTGAATGACTAGGAAAGTGCTTGTGTCCACGCTGTGGATTGAGCACGATCCTTTTTGCAGCAGCGAGAACACACTCGGCCCACTGGGCTCGTGAACGAGCGTTTACCAGACGTCTGCAATTCGGTGCACTGCACACACAAGCCCGGTGCTCCCCGGTTTCTTTCTCCGCCTGCCGTTGTCTGGACAGAAGAGAAGCCCAGCCACGGCATCCTACTCGGCCGCTTTTCGGCGTGTGCACTGCCCGCATACACACGGGTGCTGTGCTCGGCTTTCCCTCGGCTCCAGGCACAAGGGTGCTTTCTCAGTTTTGCAGCGTCCCCGGTTCCCCACGTTGCCCTCGCTCAGCGAAACGTGCCGGGGGAGAAGCACTTGCTGGATGAGTCTTTCCGTGTGCAAGACTTTGAACGCAGCACCACAATCTGGGCCACGAGGAAGCCTTGATGAAGAAGGTGGTTTTGTCCTGGCACCTCTCTCCAGTGCGAGATGCCTGCCGAAGCTCTTTGCCTCTTGCGAGAGTGCGGTGGGCAGCGGGGTAAACTGGAGCCGAGAAGGACCGGGCAGACAGCACCGCCATCCGACGGGTGCTTTGCAGGTTGTGCCGGGGAAAGCGGACTGGCCCTGGCTGGAAGGCGCTGCAGCTAGGCGCTCCCCCAAGTGTCGGAGGCAAAGGCCGCGTGAGCTTGCCGTCCCCGGCACGGCTCTCTGTGCGAGACGTAGCCCAGAAGCTTTCCCTTTCCATTCAGAGCACCAGAGAGGCAGAATGCAGTGGTACGTATTGCTCAGGAGGAAAGGGGCACGGCCCGGCCGCGTTCGGGCAGAAGCAGCGCGCTGGAGCGCTTCGCTGCCGGCACAGAGTTCCGGGCGAGAGGCAGACGACCGGTCCGCCTCCGGGAGAACGAAGGTACGGCGTGCTCGAAAAGGCGAGGAACGAAGCCGCGGAGCACCGGGCTCGGGTGCGCGTCGTCCGGGCTTGCGAGACGAGCGTGGCTGCCACTCTCCTGCCTGCAGAATTCACCTTACAGCCTCAGGAAGGAGGACGACGCGCCACAGTTACTTGTGCTGCTGCTGCTGCCTAGTCCTCTTGCAGAGCTCTGTGGAGGCAAATGCACTTCCCTTCCGTCTCCGAGTTTCGGAGAACACGATGGTAGGGTGCAGCGGAGCAGGGAAGTACAGAAGTGCACCGCTGAGATTGCTGTTGCTTACGTGCAGAAGGCGAAGGTGCAAGCCAGCACTGGCTTTTGCTTCTAGAGCCGTTCTCCAGGAGAGCAGCTGCTGGAGGTTGACAGCGGTAGCTGCGAGGCTGAAAAACAAGGCAGGACGTCGGGCTTAGAAGAAAGGCACAGGGGCCACAGTGTGATGTGCGCTTTTGGAAGGCTGCTCGGAGAAGGGGCACTTTCGGAGAGCTTTCTGCTTTGACCTGTGCTCCTGGCCGAGCTCTAGCTGCTGGGACTCTGAACGGCTGAATGACTAGGAAAGTGCTTGTGTCCACGCTGTGGATTGAGCACGATCCTTTTTGCAGCAGCGAGAACACACTCGGCCCACTGGGCTCGTGAACGAGCGTTTACCAGACGTCTGCAATTCGGTGCACTGCACACACAAGCCCGGTGCTCCCCGGTTTCTTTCTCCGCCTGCCGTTGTCTGGACAGAAGAGAAGCCCAGCCACGGCATCCTACTCGGCCGCTTTTCGGCGTGTGCACTGCCCGCATACACACGGGTGCTGTGCTCGGCTTTCCCTCGGCTCCAGGCACAAGGGTGCTTTCTCAGTTTTGCAGCGTCCCCGGTTCCCCACGTTGCCCTCGCTCAGCGAAACGTGCCGGGGGAGAAGCACTTGCTGGATGAGTCTTTCCGTGTGCAAGACTTTGAACGCAGCACCACAATCTGGGCCACGAGGAAGCCTTGATGAAGAAGGTGGTTTTGTCCTGGCACCTCTCTCCAGTGCGAGATGCCTGCCGAAGCTCTTTGCCTCTTGCGAGAGTGCGGTGGGCAGCGGGGTAAACTGGAGCCGAGAAGGACCGGGCAGACAGCACCGCCATCCGACGGGTGCTTTGCAGGTTGTGCCGGGGAAAGCGGACTGGCCCTGGCTGGAAGGCGCTGCAGCTAGGCGCTCCCCCAAGTGTCGGAGGCAAAGGCCGCGTGAGCTTGCCGTCCCCGGCACGGCTCTCTGTGCGAGACGTAGCCCAGAAGCTTTCCCTTTCCATTCAGAGCACCAGAGAGGCAGAATGCAGTGGTACGTATTGCTCAGGAGGAAAGGGGCACGGCCCGGCCGCGTTCGGGCAGAAGCAGCGCGCTGGAGCGCTTCGCTGCCGGCACAGAGTTCCGGGCGAGAGGCAGACGACCGGTCCGCCTCCGGGAGAACGAAGGTACGGCGTGCTCGAAAAGGCGAGGAACGAAGCCGCGGAGCACCGGGCTCGGGTGCGCGTCGTCCGGGCTTGCGAGACGAGCGTGGCTGCCACTCTCCTGCCTGCAGAATTCACCTTACAGCCTCAGGAAGGAGGACGACGCGCCACAGTTACTTGTGCTGCTGCTGCTGCCTAGTCCTCTTGCAGAGCTCTGTGGAGGCAAATGCACTTCCCTTCCGTCTCCGAGTTTCGGAGAACACGATGGTAGGGTGCAGCGGAGCAGGGAA
The DNA here is from genome assembly GCF_041296385.1 of Aphelocoma coerulescens. NCBI lineage: Eukaryota > Metazoa > Chordata > Aves > Passeriformes > Corvidae > Aphelocoma > Aphelocoma coerulescens. The sequence goes on from NW_027183573.1 coordinate 27,785, forward strand.
GTACAGAAGTGCACCGCTGAGATTGCTGTTGCTTACGTGCAGAAGGCGAAGGTGCAAGCCAGCACTGGCTTTTGCTTCTAGAGCCGTTCTCCAGGAGAGCAGCTGCTGGAGGTTGACAGCGGTAGCTGCGAGGCTGAAAAACAAGGCAGGACGTCGGGCTTAGAAGAAAGGCACAGGGGCCACAGTGTGATGTGCGCTTTTGGAAGGCTGCTCGGAGAAGGGGCACTTTCGGAGAGCTTTCTGCTTTGACCTGTGCTCCTGGCCGAGCTCTAGCTGCTGGGACTCTGAACGGCTGAATGACTAGGAAAGTGCTTGTGTCCACGCTGTGGATTGAGCACGATCCTTTTTGCAGCAGCGAGAACACACTCGGCCCACTGGGCTCGTGAACGAGCGTTTACCAGACGTCTGCAATTCGGTGCACTGCACACACAAGCCCGGTGCTCCCCGGTTTCTTTCTCCGCCTGCCGTTGTCTGGACAGAAGAGAAGCCCAGCCACGGCATCCTACTCGGCCGCTTTTCGGCGTGTGCACTGCCCGCATACACACGGGTGCTGTGCTCGGCTTTCCCTCGGCTCCAGGCACAAGGGTGCTTTCTCAGTTTTGCAGCGTCCCCGGTTCCCCACGTTGCCCTCGCTCAGCGAAACGTGCCGGGGGAGAAGCACTTGCTGGATGAGTCTTTCCGTGTGCAAGACTTTGAACGCAGCACCACAATCTGGGCCACGAGGAAGCCTTGATGAAGAAGGTGGTTTTGTCCTGGCACCTCTCTCCAGTGCGAGATGCCTGCCGAAGCTCTTTGCCTCTTGCGAGAGTGCGGTGGGCAGCGGGGTAAACTGGAGCCGAGAAGGACCGGGCAGACAGCACCGCCATCCGACGGGTGCTTTGCAGGTTGTGCCGGGGAAAGCGGACTGGCCCTGGCTGGAAGGCGCTGCAGCTAGGCGCTCCCCCAAGTGTCGGAGGCAAAGGCCGCGTGAGCTTGCCGTCCCCGGCACGGCTCTCTGTGCGAGACGTAGCCCAGAAGCTTTCCCTTTCCATTCAGAGCACCAGAGAGGCAGAATGCAGTGGTACGTATTGCTCAGGAGGAAAGGGGCACGGCCCGGCCGCGTTCGGGCAGAAGCAGCGCGCTGGAGCGCTTCGCTGCCGGCACAGAGTTCCGGGCGAGAGGCAGACGACCGGTCCGCCTCCGGGAGAACGAAGGTACGGCGTGCTCGAAAAGGCGAGGAACGAAGCCGCGGAGCACCGGGCTCGGGTGCGCGTCGTCCGGGCTTGCGAGACGAGCGTGGCTGCCACTCTCCTGCCTGCAGAATTCACCTTACAGCCTCAGGAAGGAGGACGACGCGCCACAGTTACTTGTGCTGCTGCTGCTGCCTAGTCCTCTTGCAGAGCTCTGTGGAGGCAAATGCACTTCCCTTCCGTCTCCGAGTTTCGGAGAACACGATGGTAGGGTGCAGCGGAGCAGGGAAGTACAGAAGTGCACCGCTGAGATTGCTGTTGCTTACGTGCAGAAGGCGAAGGTGCAAGCCAGCACTGGCTTTTGCTTCTAGAGCCGTTCTCCAGGAGAGCAGCTGCTGGAGGTTGACAGCGGTAGCTGCGAGGCTGAAAAACAAGGCAGGACGTCGGGCTTAGAAGAAAGGCACAGGGGCCACAGTGTGATGTGCGCTTTTGGAAGGCTGCTCGGAGAAGGGGCACTTTCGGAGAGCTTTCTGCTTTGACCTGTGCTCCTGGCCGAGCTCTAGCTGCTGGGACTCTGAAAGGCTGAATGACTAGGAAAGTGCTTGTGTCCACGCTGTGGATTGAGCACGATCCTTTTTGCAGCAGCGAGAACACACTCGGCCCACTGGGCTCGTGAACGAGCGTTTACCAGACGTCTGCAATTCGGTGCACTGCACACACAAGCCCGGTGCTCCCCGGTTTCTTTCTCCGCCTGCCGTTGTCTGGACAGAAGAGAAGCCCAGCCACGGCATCCTACTCGGCCGCTTTTCGGCGTGTGCACTGCCCGCATACACACGGGTGCTGTGCTCGGCTTTCCCTCGGCTCCAGGCACAAGGGTGCTTTCTCAGTTTTGCAGCGTCCCCGGTTCCCCACGTTGCCCTCGCTCAGCGAAACGTGCCGGGGGAGAAGCACTTGCTGGATGAGTCTTTCCGTGTGCAAGACTTTGAACGCAGCACCACAATCTGGGCCACGAGGAAGCCTTGATGAAGAAGGTGGTTTTGTCCTGGCACCTCTCTCCAGTGCGAGATGCCTGCCGAAGCTCTTTGCCTCTTGCGAGAGTGCGGTGGGCAGCGGGGTAAACTGGAGCCGAGAAGGACCGGGCAGACAGCACCGCCATCCGACAGGTGCTTTGCAGGTTGTGCCGGGGAAAGCGGACTGGCCCTGGCTGGAAGGCGCTGCAGCTAGGCGCTCCCCCAAGTGTCGGAGGCAAAGGCCGCGTGAGCTTGCCGTCCCCGGCACGGCTCTCTGTGCGAGACGTAGCCCAGAAGCTTTCCCTTTCCATTCAGAGCACCAGAGAGGCAGAATGCAGTGGTACGTATTGCTCAGGAGGAAAGGGGCACGGCCCGGCCGCGTTCGGGCAGAAGCAGCGCGCTGGAGCGCTTCGCTGCCGGCACAGAGTTCCGGGCGAGAGGCAGACGACCGGTCCGCCTCCGGGAGAACGAAGGTACGGCGTGCTCGAAAAGGCGAGGAACGAAGCCGCGGAGCACCGGGCTCGGGTGCGCGTCGTCCGGGCTTGCGAGACGAGCGTGGCTGCCACTCTCCTGCCTGCAGAATTCACCTTACAGCCTCAGGAAGGAGGACGACGCGCCACAGTTACTTGTGCTGCTGCTGCTGCCTAGTCCTCTTGCAGAGCTCTGTGGAGGCAAATGCACTTCCCTTCCGTCTCCGAGTTTCGGAGAACACGATGGTAGGGTGCAGCGGAGCAGGGAAGTACAGAAGTGCACCGCTGAGATTGCTGTTGCTTACGTGCAGAAGGCGAAGGTGCAAGCCAGCACTGGCTTTTGCTTCTAGAGCCGTTCTCCAGGAGAGCAGCTGCTGGAGGTTGACAGCGGTAGCTGCGAGGCTGAAAAACAAGGCAGGACGTCGGGCTTAGAAGAAAGGCACAGAAGAAAGGCACAGGGGCCACAGTGTGATGTGCGCTTTTGGAAGGCTGCTCGGAGAAGGGGCACTTTCGGAGAGCTTTCTGCTTTGACCTGTGCTCCTGGCCGAGCTCTAGCTGCTGGGACTCTGAAAGGCTGAATGACTAGGAAAGTGCTTGTGTCCACGCTGTGGATTGAGCACGATCCTTTTTGCAGCAGCGAGAACACACTCGGCCCACTGGGCTCGTGAACGAGCGTTTACCAGACGTCTGCAATTCGGTGCACTGCACACACAAGCCCGGTGCTCCCCGGTTTCTTTCTCCGCCTGCCGTTGTCTGGACAGAAGAGAAGCCCAGCCACGGCATCCTACTCGGCCGCTTTTCGGCGTGTGCACTGCCCGCATACACACGGGTGCTGTGCTCGGCTTTCCCTCGGCTCCAGGCACAAGGGTGCTTTCTCAGTTTTGCAGCGTCCCCGGTTCCCCACGTTGCCCTCGCTCAGCGAAACGTGCCGGGGGAGAAGCACTTGCTGGATGAGTCTTTCCGTGTGCAAGACTTTGAACGCAGCACCACAATCTGGGCCACGAGGAAGCCTTGATGAAGAAGGTGGTTTTGTCCTGGCACCTCTCTCCAGTGCGAGATGCCTGCCGAAGCTCTTTGCCTCTTGCGAGAGTGCGGTGGGCAGCGGGGTAAACTGGAGCCGAGAAGGACCGGGCAGACAGCACCGCCATCCGACGGGTGCTTTGCAGGTTGTGCCGGGGAAAGCGGACTGGCCCTGGCTGGAAGGCGCTGCAGCTAGGCGCTCCCCCAAGTGTCGGAGGCAAAGGCCGCGTGAGCTTGCCGTCCCCGGCACGGCTCTCTGTGCGAGACGTAGCCCAGAAGCTTTCCCTTTCCATTCAGAGCACCAGAGAGGCAGAATGCAGTGGTACGTATTGCTCAGGAGGAAAGGGGCACGGCCCGGCCGCGTTCGGGCAGAAGCAGCGCGCTGGAGCGCTTCGCTGCCGGCACAGAGTTCCGGGCGAGAGGCAGACGACCGGTCCGCCTCCGGGAGAACGAAGGTACGGCGTGCTCGAAAAGGCGAGGAACGAAGCCGCGGAGCACCGGGCTCGGGTGCGCGTCGTCCGGGCTTGCGAGACGAGCGTGGCTGCCACTCTCCTGCCTGCAGAATTCACCTTACAGCCTCAGGAAGGAGGACGACGCGCCACAGTTACTTGTGCTGCTGCTGCTGCCTAGTCCTCTTGCAGAGCTCTGTGGAGGCAAATGCACTTCCCTTCCGTCTCCGAGTTTCGGAGAACACGATGGTAGGGTGCAGCGGAGCAGGGAAGTACAGAAGTGCACCGCTGAGATTGCTGTTGCTTACGTGCAGAAGGCGAAGGTGCAAGCCAGCACTGGCTTTTGCTTCTAGAGCCGTTCTCCAGGAGAGCAGCTGCTGGAGGTTGACAGCGGTAGCTGCGAGGCTGAAAAACAAGGCAGGACGTCGGGCTTAGAAGAAAGGCACAGGGGCCACAGTGTGATGTGCGCTTTTGGAAGGCTGCTCGGAGAAGGGGCACTTTCGGAGAGCTTTCTGCTTTGACCTGTGCTCCTGGCCGAGCTCTAGCTGCTGGGACTCTGAAAGGCTGAATGACTAGGAAAGTGCTTGTGTCCACGCTGTGGATTGAGCACGATCCTTTTTGCAGCAGCGAGAACACACTCGGCCCACTGGGCTCGTGAACGAGCGTTTACCAGACGTCTGCAATTCGGTGCACTGCACACACAAGCCCGGTGCTCCCCGGTTTCTTTCTCCGCCTGCCGTTGTCTGGACAGAAGAGAAGCCCAGCCACGGCATCCTACTCGGCCGCTTTTCGGCGTGTGCACTGCCCGCATACACACGGGTGCTGTGCTCGGCTTTCCCTCGGCTCCAGGCACAAGGGTGCTTTCTCAGTTTTGCAGCGTCCCCGGTTCCCCACGTTGCCCTCGCTCAGCGAAACGTGCCGGGGGAGAAGCACTTGCTGGATGAGTCTTTCCGTGTGCAAGACTTTGAACGCAGCACCACAATCTGGGCCACGAGGAAGCCTTGATGAAGAAGGTGGTTTTGTCCTGGCACCTCTCTCCAGTGCGAGATGCCTGCCGAAGCTCTTTGCCTCTTGCGAGAGTGCGGTGGGCAGCGGGGTAAACTGGAGCCGAGAAGGACCGGGCAGACAGCACCGCCATCCGACGGGTGCTTTGCAGGTTGTGCCGGGGAAAGCGGACTGGCCCTGGCTGGAAGGCGCTGCAGCTAGGCGCTCCCCCAAGTGTCGGAGGCAAAGGCCGCGTGAGCTTGCCGTCCCCGGCACGGCTCTCTGTGCGAGACGTAGCCCAGAAGCTTTCCCTTTCCATTCAGAGCACCAGAGAGGCAGAATGCAGTGGTACGTATTGCTCAGGAGGAAAGGGGCACGGCCCGGCCGCGTTCGGGCAGAAGCAGCGCGCTGGAGCGCTTCGCTGCCGGCACAGAGTTCCGGGCGAGAGGCAGACGACCGGTCCGCCTCCGGGAGAACGAAGGTACGGCGTGCTCGAAAAGGCGAGGAACGAAGCCGCGGAGCACCGGGCTCGGGTGCGCGTCGTCCGGGCTTGCGAGACGAGCGTGGCTGCCACTCTCCTGCCTGCAGAATTCACCTTACAGCCTCAGGAAGGAGGACGACGCGCCACAGTTACTTGTGCTGCTGCTGCTGCCTAGTCCTCTTGCAGAGCTCTGTGGAGGCAAATGCACTTCCCTTCCGTCTCCGAGTTTCGGAGAACACGATGGTAGGGTGCAGCGGAGCAGGGAAGTACAGAAGTGCACCGCTGAGATTGCTGTTGCTTACGTGCAGAAGGCGAAGGTGCAAGCCAGCACTGGCTTTTGCTTCTAGAGCCGTTCTCCAGGAGAGCAGCTGCTGGAGGTTGACAGCGGTAGCTGCGAGGCTGAAAAACAAGGCAGGACGTCGGGCTTAGAAGAAAGGCACAGGGGCCACAGTGTGATGTGCGCTTTTGGAAGGCTGCTCGGAGAAGGGGCACTTTCGGAGAGCTTTCTGCTTTGACCTGTGCTCCTGGCCGAGCTCTAGCTGCTGGGACTCTGAAAGGCTGAATGACTAGGAAAGTGCTTGTGTCCACGCTGTGGATTGAGCACGATCCTTTTTGCAGCAGCGAGAACACACTCGGCCCACTGGGCTCGTGAACGAGCGTTTACCAGACGTCTGCAATTCGGTGCACTGCACACACAAGCCCGGTGCTCCCCGGTTTCTTTCTCCGCCTGCCGTTGTCTGGACAGAAGAGAAGCCCAGCCACGGCATCCTACTCGGCCGCTTTTCGGCGTGTGCACTGCCCGCATACACACGGGTGCTGTGCTCGGCTTTCCCTCGGCTCCAGGCACAAGGGTGCTTTCTCAGTTTTGCAGCGTCCCCGGTTCCCCACGTTGCCCTCGCTCAGCGAAACGTGCCGGGGGAGAAGCACTTGCTGGATGAGTCTTTCCGTGTGCAAGACTTTGAACGCAGCACCACAATCTGGGCCACGAGGAAGCCTTGATGAAGAAGGTGGTTTTGTCCTGGCACCTCTCTCCAGTGCGAGATGCCTGCCGAAGCTCTTTGCCTCTTGCGAGAGTGCGGTGGGCAGCGGGGTAAACTGGAGCCGAGAAGGACCGGGCAGACAGCACCGCCATCCGACGGGTGCTTTGCAGGTTGTGCCGGGGAAAGCGGACTGGCCCTGGCTGGAAGGCGCTGCAGCTAGGCGCTCCCCCAAGTGTCGGAGGCAAAGGCCGCGTGAGCTTGCCGTCCCCGGCACGGCTCTCTGTGCGAGACGTAGCCCAGAAGCTTTCCCTTTCCATTCAGAGCACCAGAGAGGCAGAATGCAGTGGTACGTATTGCTCAGGAGGAAAGGGGCACGGCCCGGCCGCGTTCGGGCAGAAGCAGCGCGCTGGAGCGCTTCGCTGCCGGCACAGAGTTCCGGGCGAGAGGCAGACGACCGGTCCGCCTCCGGGAGAACGAAGGTACGGCGTGCTCGAAAAGGCGAGGAACGAAGCCGCGGAGCACCGGGCTCGGGTGCGCGTCGTCCGGGCTTGCGAGACGAGCGTGGCTGCCACTCTCCTGCCTGCAGAATTCACCTTACAGCCTCAGGAAGGAGGACGACGCGCCACAGTTACTTGTGCTGCTGCTGCTGCTGCCTAGTCCTCTTGCAGAGCTCTGTGGAGGCAAATGCACTTCCCTTCCGTCTCCGAGTTTCGGAGAACACGATGGTAGGGTGCAGCGGAGCAGGGAAGTACAGAAGTGCACCGCTGAGATTGCTGTTGCTTACGTGCAGAAGGCGAAGGTGCAAGCCAGCACTGGCTTTTGCTTCTAGAGCCGTTCTCCAGGAGAGCAGCTGCTGGAGGTTGACAGCGGTAGCTGCGAGGCTGAAAAACAAGGCAGGACGTCGGGCTTAGAAGAAAGGCACAGGGGCCACAGTGTGATGTGCGCTTTTGGAAGGCTGCTCGGAGAAGGGGCACTTTCGGAGAGCTTTCTGCTTTGACCTGTGCTCCTGGCCGAGCTCTAGCTGCTGGGACTCTGAAAGGCTGAATGACTAGGAAAGTGCTTGTGTCCACGCTGTGGATTGAGCACGATCCTTTTTGCAGCAGCGAGAACACACTCGGCCCACTGGGCTCGTGAACGAGCGTTTACCAGACGTCTGCAATTCGGTGCACTGCACACACAAGCCCGGTGCTCCCCGGTTTCTTTCTCCGCCTGCCGTTGTCTGGACAGAAGAGAAGCCCAGCCACGGCATCCTACTCGGCCGCTTTTCGGCGTGTGCACTGCCCGCATACACACGGGTGCTGTGCTCGGCTTTCCCTCGGCTCCAGGCACAAGGGTGCTTTCTCAGTTTTGCAGCGTCCCCGGTTCCCCACGTTGCCCTCGCTCAGCGAAACGTGCCGGGGGAGAAGCACTTGCTGGATGAGTCTTTCCGTGTGCAAGACTTTGAACGCAGCACCACAATCTGGGCCACGAGGAAGCCTTGATGAAGAAGGTGGTTTTGTCCTGGCACCTCTCTCCAGTGCGAGATGCCTGCCGAAGCTCTTTGCCTCTTGCGAGAGTGCGGTGGGCAGCGGGGTAAACTGGAGCCGAGAAGGACCGGGCAGACAGCACCGCCATCCGACGGGTGCTTTGCAGGTTGTGCCGGGGAAAGCGGACTGGCCCTGGCTGGAAGGCGCTGCAGCTAGGCGCTCCCCCAAGTGTCGGAGGCAAAGGCCGCGTGAGCTTGCCGTCCCCGGCACGGCTCTCTGTGCGAGACGTAGCCCAGAAGCTTTCCCTTTCCATTCAGAGCACCAGAGAGGCAGAATGCAGTGGTACGTATTGCTCAGGAGGAAAGGGGCACGGCCCGGCCGCGTTCGGGCAGAAGCAGCGCGCTGGAGCGCTTCGCTGCCGGCACAGAGTTCCGGGCGAGAGGCAGACGACCGGTCCGCCTCCGGGAGAACGAAGGTACGGCGTGCTCGAAAAGGCGAGGAACGAAGCCGCGGAGCACCGGGCTCGGGTGCGCGTCGTCCGGGCTTGCGAGACGAGCGTGGCTGCCACTCTCCTGCCTGCAGAATTCACCTTACAGCCTCAGGAAGGAGGACGACGCGCCACAGTTACTTGTGCTGCTGCTGCTGCCTAGTCCTCTTGCAGAGCTCTGTGGAGGCAAATGCACTTCCCTTCCGTCTCCGAGTTTCGGAGAACACGATGGTAGGGTGCAGCGGAGCAGGGAAGTACAGAAGTGCACCGCTGAGATTGCTGTTGCTTACGTGCAGAAGGCGAAGGTGCAAGCCAGCACTGGCTTTTGCTTCTAGAGCCGTTCTCCAGGAGAGCAGCTGCTGGAGGTTGACAGCGGTAGCTGCGAGGCTGAAAAACAAGGCAGGACGTCGGGCTTAGAAGAAAGGCACAGGGGCCACAGTGTGATGTGCGCTTTTGGAAGGCTGCTCGGAGAAGGGGCACTTTCGGAGAGCTTTCTGCTTTGACCTGTGCTCCTGGCCGAGCTCTAGCTGCTGGGACTCTGAAAGGCTGAATGACTAGGAAAGTGCTTGTGTCCACGCTGTGGATTGAGCACGATCCTTTTTGCAGCAGCGAGAACACACTCGGCCCACTGGGCTCGTGAACGAGCGTTTACCAGACGTCTGCAATTCGGTGCACTGCACACACAAGCCCGGTGCTCCCCGGTTTCTTTCTCCGCCTGCCGTTGTCTGGACAGAAGAGAAGCCCAGCCACGGCATCCTACTCGGCCGCTTTTCGGCGTGTGCACTGCCCGCATACACACGGGTGCTGTGCTCGGCTTTCCCTCGGCTCCAGGCACAAGGGTGCTTTCTCAGTTTTGCAGCGTCCCCGGTTCCCCACGTTGCCCTCGCTCAGCGAAACGTGCCGGGGGAGAAGCACTTGCTGGATGAGTCTTTCCGTGTGCAAGACTTTGAACGCAGCACCACAATCTGGGCCACGAGGAAGCCTTGATGAAGAAGGTGGTTTTGTCCTGGCACCTCTCTCCAGTGCGAGATGCCTGCCGAAGCTCTTTGCCTCTTGCGAGAGTGCGGTGGGCAGCGGGGTAAACTGGAGCCGAGAAGGACCGGGCAGACAGCACCGCCATCCGACGGGTGCTTTGCAGGTTGTGCCGGGGAAAGCGGACTGGCCCTGGCTGGAAGGCGCTGCAGCTAGGCGCTCCCCCAAGTGTCGGAGGCAAAGGCCGCGTGAGCTTGCCGTCCCCGGCACGGCTCTCTGTGCGAGACGTAGCCCAGAAGCTTTCCCTTTCCATTCAGAGCACCAGAGAGGCAGAATGCAGTGGTACGTATTGCTCAGGAGGAAAGGGGCACGGCCCGGCCGCGTTCGGGCAGAAGCAGCGCGCTGGAGCGCTTCGCTGCCGGCACAGAGTTCCGGGCGAGAGGCAGACGACCGGTCCGCCTCCGGGAGAACGAAGGTACGGCGTGCTCGAAAAGGCGAGGAACGAAGCCGCGGAGCACCGGGCTCGGGTGCGCGTCGTCCGGGCTTGCGAGACGAGCGTGGCTGCCACTCTCCTGCCTGCAGAATTCACCTTACAGCCTCAGGAAGGAGGACGACGCGCCACAGTTACTTGTGCTGCTGCTGCTGCCTAGTCCTCTTGCAGAGCTCTGTGGAGGCAAATGCACTTCCCTTCCGTCTCCGAGTTTCGGAGAACACGATGGTAGGGTGCAGCGGAGCAGGGAAGTACAGAAGTGCACCGCTGAGATTGCTGTTGCTTACGTGCAGAAGGCGAAGGTGCAAGCCAGCACTGGCTTTTGCTTCTAGAGCCGTTCTCCAGGAGAGCAGCTGCTGGAGGTTGACAGCGGTAGCTGCGAGGCTGAAAAACAAGGCAGGACGTCGGGCTTAGAAGAAAGGCACAGGGGCCACAGTGTGATGTGCGCTTTTGGAAGGCTGCTCGGAGAAGGGGCACTTTCGGAGAGCTTTCTGCTTTGACCTGTGCTCCTGGCCGAGCTCTAGCTGCTGGGACTCTGAAAGGCTGAATGACTAGGAAAGTGCTTGTGTCCACGCTGTGGATTGAGCACGATCCTTTTTGCAGCAGCGAGAACACACTCGGCCCACTGGGCTCGTGAACGAGCGTTTACCAGACGTCTGCAATTCGGTGCACTGCACACACAAGCCCGGTGCTCCCCGGTTTCTTTCTCCGCCTGCCGTTGTCTGGACAGAAGAGAAGCCCAGCCACGGCATCCTACTCGGCCGCTTTTCGGCGTGTGCACTGCCCGCATACACACGGGTGCTGTGCTCGGCTTTCCCTCGGCTCCAGGCACAAGGGTGCTTTCTCAGTTTTGCAGCGTCCCCGGTTCCCCACGTTGCCCTCGCTCAGCGAAACGTGCCGGGGGAGAAGCACTTGCTGGATGAGTCTTTCCGTGTGCAAGACTTTGAACGCAGCACCACAATCTGGGCCACGAGGAAGCCTTGATGAAGAAGGTGGTTTTGTCCTGGCACCTCTCTCCAGTGCGAGATGCCTGCCGAAGCTCTTTGCCTCTTGCGAGAGTGCGGTGGGCAGCGGGGTAAACTGGAGCCGAGAAGGACCGGGCAGACAGCACCGCCATCCGACGGGTGCTTTGCAGGTTGTGCCGGGGAAAGCGGACTGGCCCTGGCTGGAAGGCGCTGCAGCTAGGCGCTCCCCCAAGTGTCGGAGGCAAAGGCCGCGTGAGCTTGCCGTCCCCGGCACGGCTCTCTGTGCGAGACGTAGCCCAGAAGCTTTCCCTTTCCATTCAGAGCACCAGAGAGGCAGAATGCAGTGGTACGTATTGCTCAGGAGGAAAGGGGCACGGCCCGGCCGCGTTCGGGCAGAAGCAGCGCGCTGGAGCGCTTCGCTGCCGGCACAGAGTTCCGGGCGAGAGGCAGACGACCGGTCCGCCTCCGGGAGAACGAAGGTACGGCGTGCTCGAAAAGGCGAGGAACGAAGCCGCGGAGCACCGGGCTCGGGTGCGCGTCGTCCGGGCTTGCGAGACGAGCGTGGCTGCCACTCTCCTGCCTGCAGAATTCACCTTACAGCCTCAGGAAGGAGGACGACGCGCCACAGTTACTTGTGCTGCTGCTGCTGCCTAGTCCTCTTGCAGAGCTCTGTGGAGGCAAATGCACTTCCCTTCCGTCTCCGAGTTTCGGAGAACACGATGGTAGGGTGCAGCGGAGCAGGGAAGTACAGAAGTGCACCGCTGAGATTGCTGTTGCTTACGTGCAGAAGGCGAAGGTGCAAGCCAGCACTGGCTTTTGCTTCTAGAGCCGTTCTCCAGGAGAGCAGCTGCTGGAGGTTGACAGCGGTAGCTGCGAGGCTGAAAAACAAGGCAGGACGTCGGGCTTAGAAGAAAGGCACAGGGGCCACAGTGTGATGTGCGCTTTTGGAAGGCTGCTCGGAGAAGGGGCACTTTCGGAGAGCTTTCTGCTTTGACCTGTGCTCCTGGCCGAGCTCTAGCTGCTGGGACTCTGAAAGGCTGAATGACTAGGAAAGTGCTTGTGTCCACGCTGTGGATTGAGCACGATCCTTTTTGCAGCAGCGAGAACACACTCGGCCCACTGGGCTCGTGAACGAGCGTTTACCAGACGTCTGCAATTCGGTGCACTGCACACACAAGCCCGGTGCTCCCCGGTTTCTTTCTCCGCCTGCCGTTGTCTGGACAGAAGAGAAGCCCAGCCACGGCATCCTACTCGGCCGCTTTTCGGCGTGTGCACTGCCCGCATACACACGGGTGCTGTGCTCGGCTTTCCCTCGGCTCCAGGCACAAGGGTGCTTTCTCAGTTTTGCAGCGTCCCCGGTTCCCCACGTTGCCCTCGCTCAGCGAAACGTGCCGGGGGAGAAGCACTTGCTGGATGAGTCTTTCCGTGTGCAAGACTTTGAACGCAGCACCACAATCTGGGCCACGAGGAAGCCTTGATGAAGAAGGTGGTTTTGTCCTGGCACCTCTCTCCAGTGCGAGATGCCTGCCGAAGCTCTTTGCCTCTTGCGAGAGTGCGGTGGGCAGCGGGGTAAACTGGAGCCGAGAAGGACCGGGCAGACAGCACCGCCATCCGACGGGTGCTTTGCAGGTTGTGCCGGGGAAAGCGGACTGGCCCTGGCTGGAAGGCGCTGCAGCTAGGCGCTCCCCCAAGTGTCGGAGGCAAAGGCCGCGTGAGCTTGCCGTCCCCGGCACGGCTCTCTGTGCGAGACGTAGCCCAGAAGCTTTCCCTTTCCATTCAGAGCACCAGAGAGGCAGAATGCAGTGGTACGTATTGCTCAGGAGGAAAGGGGCACGGCCCGGCCGCGTTCGGGCAGAAGCAGCGCGCTGGAGCGCTTCGCTGCCGGCACAGAGTTCCGGGCGAGAGGCAGACGACCGGTCCGCCTCCGGGAGAACGAAGGTACGGCGTGCTCGAAAAGGCGAGGAACGAAGCCGCGGAGCACCGGGCTCGGGTGCGCGTCGTCCGGGCTTGCGAGACGAGCGTGGCTGCCACTCTCCTGCCTGCAGAATTCACCTTACAGCCTCAGGAAGGAGGACGACGCGCCACAGTTACTTGTGCTGCTGCTGCTGCCTAGTCCTCTTGCAGAGCTCTGTGGAGGCAAATGCACTTCCCTTCCGTCTCCGAGTTTCGGAGAACACGATGGTAGGGTGCAGCGGAGCAGGGAAGTACAGAAGTGCACCGCTGAGATTGCTGTTGCTTACGTGCAGAAGGCGAAGGTGCAAGCCAGCACTGGCTTTTGCTTCTAGAGCCGTTCTCCAGGAGAGCAGCTGCTGGAGGTTGACAGCGGTAGCTGCGAGGCTGAAAAACAAGGCAGGACGTCGGGCTTAGAAGAAAGGCACAGGGGCCACAGTGTGATGTGCGCTTTTGGAAGGCTGCTCGGAGAAGGGGCACTTTCGGAGAGCTTTCTGCTTTGACCTGTGCTCCTGGCCGAGCTCTAGCTGCTGGGACTCTGAAAGGCTGAATGACTAGGAAAGTGCTTGTGTCCACGCTGTGGATTGAGCACGATCCTTTTTGCAGCAGCGAGAACACACTCGGCCCACTGGGCTCGTGAACGAGCGTTTACCAGACGTCTGCAATTCGGTGCACTGCACACACAAGCCCGGTGCTCCCCGGTTTCTTTCTCCGCCTGCCGTTGTCTGGACAGAAGAGAAGCCCAGCCACGGCATCCTACTCGGCCGCTTTTCGGCGTGTGCACTGCCCGCATACACACGGGTGCTGTGCTCGGCTTTCCCTCGGCTCCAGGCACAAGGGTGCTTTCTCAGTTTTGCAGCGTCCCCGGTTCCCCACGTTGCCCTCGCTCAGCGAAACGTGCCGGGGGAGAAGCACTTGCTGGATGAGTCTTTCCGTGTGCAAGACTTTGAACGCAGCACCACAATCTGGGCCACGAGGAAGCCTTGATGAAGAAGGTGGTTTTGTCCTGGCACCTCTCTCCAGTGCGAGATGCCTGCCGAAGCTCTTTGCCTCTTGCGAGAGTGCGGTGGGCAGCGGGGTAAACTGGAGCCGAGAAGGACCGGGCAGACAGCACCGCCATCCGACGGGTGCTTTGCAGGTTGTGCCGGGGAAAGCGGACTGGCCCTGGCTGGAAGGCGCTGCAGCTAGGCGCTCCCCCAAGTGTCGGAGGCAAAGGCCGCGTGAGCTTGCCGTCCCCGGCACGGCTCTCTGTGCGAGACGTAGCCCAGAAGCTTTCCCTTTCCATTCAGAGCACCAGAGAGGCAGAATGCAGTGGTACGTATTGCTCAGGAGGAAAGGGGCACGGCCCGGCCGCGTTCGGGCAGAAGCAGCGCGCTGGAGCGCTTCGCTGCCGGCACAGAGTTCCGGGCGAGAGGCAGACGACCGGTCCGCCTCCGGGAGAACGAAGGTACGGCGTGCTCGAAAAGGCGAGGAACGAAGCCGCGGAGCACCGGGCTCGGGTGCGCGTCGTCCGGGCTTGCGAGACGAGCGTGGCTGCCACTCTCCTGCCTGCAGAATTCACCTTACAGCCTCAGGAAGGAGGACGACGCGCCACAGTTACTTGTGCTGCTGCTGCTGCCTAGTCCTCTTGCAGAGCTCTGTGGAGGCAAATGCACTTCCCTTCCGTCTCCGAGTTTCGGAGAACACGATGGTAGGGTGCAGCGGAGCAGGGAAGTACAGAAGTGCACCGCTGAGATTGCTGTTGCTTACGTGCAGAAGGCGAAGGTGCAAGCCAGCACTGGCTTTTGCTTCTAGAGCCGTTCTCCAGGAGAGCAGCTGCTGGAGGTTGACAGCGGTAGCTGCGAGGCTGAAAAACAAGGCAGGACGTCGGGCTTAGAAGAAAGGCACAGGGGCCACAGTGTGATGTGCGCTTTTGGAAGGCTGCTCGGAGAAGGGGCACTTTCGGAGAGCTTTCTGCTTTGACCTGTGCTCCTGGCCGAGCTCTAGCTGCTGGGACTCTGAAAGGCTGAATGACTAGGAAAGTGCTTGTGTCCACGCTGTGGATTGAGCACGATCCTTTTTGCAGCAGCGAGAACACACTCGGCCCACTGGGCTCGTGAACGAGCGTTTACCAGACGTCTGCAATTCGGTGCACTGCACACACAAGCCCGGTGCTCCCCGGTTTCTTTCTCCGCCTGCCGTTGTCTGGACAGAAGAGAAGCCCAGCCACGGCATCCTACTCGGCCGCTTTTCGGCGTGTGCACTGCCCGCATACACACGGGTGCTGTGCTCGGCTTTCCCTCGGCTCCAGGCACAAGGGTGCTTTCTCAGTTTTGCAGCGTCCCCGGTTCCCCACGTTGCCCTCGCTCAGCGAAACGTGCCGGGGGAGAAGCACTTGCTGGATGAGTCTTTCCGTGTGCAAGACTTTGAACGCAGCACCACAATCTGGGCCACGAGGAAGCCTTGATGAAGAAGGTGGTTTTGTCCTGGCACCTCTCTCCAGTGCGAGATGCCTGCCGAAGCTCTTTGCCTCTTGCGAGAGTGCGGTGGGCAGCGGGGTAAACTGGAGCCGAGAAGGACCGGGCAGACAGCACCGCCATCCGACGGGTGCTTTGCAGGTTGTGCCGGGGAAAGCGGACTGGCCCTGGCTGGAAGGCGCTGCAGCTAGGCGCTCCCCCAAGTGTCGGAGGCAAAGGCCGCGTGAGCTTGCCGTCCCCGGCACGGCTCTCTGTGCGAGACGTAGCCCAGAAGCTTTCCCTTTCCATTCAGAGCACCAGAGAGGCAGAATGCAGTGGTACGTATTGCTCAGGAGGAAAGGGGCACGGCCCGGCCGCGTTCGGGCAGAAGCAGCGCGCTGGAGCGCTTCGCTGCCGGCACAGAGTTCCGGGCGAGAGGCAGACGACCGGTCCGCCTCCGGGAGAACGAAGGTACGGCGTGCTCGAAAAGGCGAGGAACGAAGCCGCGGAGCACCGGGCTCGGGTGCGCGTCGTCCGGGCTTGCGAGACGAGCGTGGCTGCCACTCTCCTGCCTGCAGAATTCACCTTACAGCCTCAGGAAGGAGGACGACGCGCCACAGTTACTTGTGCTGCTGCTGCTGCCTAGTCCTCTTGCAGAGCTCTGTGGAGGCAAATGCACTTCCCTTCCGTCTCCGAGTTTCGGAGAACACGATGGTAGGGTGCAGCGGAGCAGGGAAGTACAGAAGTGCACCGCTGAGATTGCTGTTGCTTACGTGCAGAAGGCGAAGGTGCAAGCCAGCACTGGCTTTTGCTTCTAGAGCCGTTCTCCAGGAGAGCAGCTGCTGGAGGTTGACAGCGGTAGCTGCGAGGCTGAAAAACAAGGCAGGACGTCGGGCTTAGAAGAAAGGCACAGGGGCCACAGTGTGATGTGCGCTTTTGGAAGGCTGCTCGGAGAAGGGGCACTTTCGGAGAGCTTTCTGCTTTGACCTGTGCTCCTGGCCGAGCTCTAGCTGCTGGGACTCTGAAAGGCTGAATGACTAGGAAAGTGCTTGTGTCCACGCTGTGGATTGAGCACGATCCTTTTTGCAGCAGCGAGAACACACTCGGCCCACTGGGCTCGTGAACGAGCGTTTACCAGACGTCTGCAATTCGGTGCACTGCACACACAAGCCCGGTGCTCCCCGGTTTCTTTCTCCGCCTGCCGTTGTCTGGACAGAAGAGAAGCCCAGCCACGGCATCCTACTCGGCCGCTTTTCGGCGTGTGCACTGCCCGCATACACACGGGTGCTGTGCTCGGCTTTCCCTCGGCTCCAGGCACAAGGGTGCTTTCTCAGTTTTGCAGCGTCCCCGGTTCCCCACGTTGCCCTCGCTCAGCGAAACGTGCCGGGGGAGAAGCACTTGCTGGATGAGTCTTTCCGTGTGCAAGACTTTGAACGCAGCACCACAATCTGGGCCACGAGGAAGCCTTGATGAAGAAGGTGGTTTTGTCCTGGCACCTCTCTCCAGTGCGAGATGCCTGCCGAAGCTCTTTGCCTCTTGCGAGAGTGCGGTGGGCAGCGGGGTAAACTGGAGCCGAGAAGGACCGGGCAGACAGCACCGCCATCCGACGGGTGCTTTGCAGGTTGTGCCGGGGAAAGCGGACTGGCCCTGGCTGGAAGGCGCTGCAGCTAGGCGCTCCCCCAAGTGTCGGAGGCAAAGGCCGCGTGAGCTTGCCGTCCCCGGCACGGCTCTCTGTGCGAGACGTAGCCCAGAAGCTTTCCCTTTCCATTCAGAGCACCAGAGAGGCAGAATGCAGTGGTACGTATTGCTCAGGAGGAAAGGGGCACGGCCCGGCCGCGTTCGGGCAGAAGCAGCGCGCTGGAGCGCTTCGCTGCCGGCACAGAGTTCCGGGCGAGAGGCAGACGACCGGTCCGCCTCCGGGAGAACGAAGGTACGGCGTGCTCGAAAAGGCGAGGAACGAAGCCGCGGAGCACCGGGCTCGGGTGCGCGTCGTCCGGGCTTGCGAGACGAGCGTGGCTGCCACTCTCCTGCCTGCAGAATTCACCTTACAGCCTCAGGAAGGAGGACGACGCGCCACAGTTACTTGTGCTGCTGCTGCTGCCTAGTCCTCTTGCAGAGCTCTGTGGAGGCAAATGCACTTCCCTTCCGTCTCCGAGTTTCGGAGAACACGATGGTAGGGTGCAGCGGAGCAGGGAAGTACAGAAGTGCACCGCTGAGATTGCTGTTGCTTACGTGCAGAAGGCGAAGGTGCAAGCCAGCACTGGCTTTTGCTTCTAGAGCCGTTCTCCAGGAGAGCAGCTGCTGGAGGTTGACAGCGGTAGCTGCGAGGCTGAAAAACAAGGCAGGACGTCGGGCTTAGAAGAAAGGCACAGGGGCCACAGTGTGATGTGCGCTTTTGGAAGGCTGCTCGGAGAAGGGGCACTTTCGGAGAGCTTTCTGCTTTGACCTGTGCTCCTGGCCGAGCTCTAGCTGCTGGGACTCTGAAAGGCTGAATGACTAGGAAAGTGCTTGTGTCCACGCTGTGGATTGAGCACGATCCTTTTTGCAGCAGCGAGAACACACTCGGCCCACTGGGCTCGTGAACGAGCGTTTACCAGACGTCTGCAATTCGGTGCACTGCACACACAAGCCCGGTGCTCCCCGGTTTCTTTCTCCGCCTGCCGTTGTCTGGACAGAAGAGAAGCCCAGCCACGGCATCCTACTCGGCCGCTTTTCGGCGTGTGCACTGCCCGCATACACACGGGTGCTGTGCTCGGCTTTCCCTCGGCTCCAGGCACAAGGGTGCTTTCTCAGTTTTGCAGCGTCCCCGGTTCCCCACGTTGCCCTCGCTCAGCGAAACGTGCCGGGGGAGAAGCACTTGCTGGATGAGTCTTTCCGTGTGCAAGACTTTGAACGCAGCACCACAATCTGGGCCACGAGGAAGCCTTGATGAAGAAGGTGGTTTTGTCCTGGCACCTCTCTCCAGTGCGAGATGCCTGCCGAAGCTCTTTGCCTCTTGCGAGAGTGCGGTGGGCAGCGGGGTAAACTGGAGCCGAGAAGGACCGGGCAGACAGCACCGCCATCCGACGGGTGCTTTGCAGGTTGTGCCGGGGAAAGCGGACTGGCCCTGGCTGGAAGGCGCTGCAGCTAGGCGCTCCCCCAAGTGTCGGAGGCAAAGGCCGCGTGAGCTTGCCGTCCCCGGCACGGCTCTCTGTGCGAGACGTAGCCCAGAAGCTTTCCCTTTCCATTCAGAGCACCAGAGAGGCAGAATGCAGTGGTACGTATTGCTCAGGAGGAAAGGGGCACGGCCCGGCCGCGTTCGGGCAGAAGCAGCGCGCTGGAGCGCTTCGCTGCCGGCACAGAGTTCCGGGCGAGAGGCAGACGACCGGTCCGCCTCCGGGAGAACGAAGGTACGGCGTGCTCGAAAAGGCGAGGAACGAAGCCGCGGAGCACCGGGCTCGGGTGCGCGTCGTCCGGGCTTGCGAGACGAGCGTGGCTGCCACTCTCCTGCCTGCAGAATTCACCTTACAGCCTCAGGAAGGAGGACGACGCGCCACAGTTACTTGTGCTGCTGCTGCTGCCTAGTCCTCTTGCAGAGCTCTGTGGAGGCAAATGCACTTCCCTTCCGTCTCCGAGTTTCGGAGAACACGATGGTAGGGTGCAGCGGAGCAGGGAAGTACAGAAGTGCACCGCTGAGATTGCTGTTGCTTACGTGCAGAAGGCGAAGGTGCAAGCCAGCACTGGCTTTTGCTTCTAGAGCCGTTCTCCAGGAGAGCAGCTGCTGGAGGTTGACAGCGGTAGCTGCGAGGCTGAAAAACAAGGCAGGACGTCGGGCTTAGAAGAAAGGCACAGGGGCCACAGTGTGATGTGCGCTTTTGGAAGGCTGCTCGGAGAAGGGGCACTTTCGGAGAGCTTTCTGCTTTGACCTGTGCTCCTGGCCGAGCTCTAGCTGCTGGGACTCTGAAAGGCTGAATGACTAGGAAAGTGCTTGTGTCCACGCTGTGGATTGAGCACGATCCTTTTTGCAGCAGCGAGAACACACTCGGCCCACTGGGCTCGTGAACGAGCGTTTACCAGACGTCTGCAATTCGGTGCACTGCACACACAAGCCCGGTGCTCCCCGGTTTCTTTCTCCGCCTGCCGTTGTCTGGACAGAAGAGAAGCCCAGCCACGGCATCCTACTCGGCCGCTTTTCGGCGTGTGCACTGCCCGCATACACACGGGTGCTGTGCTCGGCTTTCCCTCGGCTCCAGGCACAAGGGTGCTTTCTCAGTTTTGCAGCGTCCCCGGTTCCCCACGTTGCCCTCGCTCAGCGAAACGTGCCGGGGGAGAAGCACTTGCTGGATGAGTCTTTCCGTGTGCAAGACTTTGAACGCAGCACCACAATCTGGGCCACGAGGAAGCCTTGATGAAGAAGGTGGTTTTGTCCTGGCACCTCTCTCCAGTGCGAGATGCCTGCCGAAGCTCTTTGCCTCTTGCGAGAGTGCGGTGGGCAGCGGGGTAAACTGGAGCCGAGAAGGACCGGGCAGACAGCACCGCCATCCGACGGGTGCTTTGCAGGTTGTGCCGGGGAAAGCGGACTGGCCCTGGCTGGAAGGCGCTGCAGCTAGGCGCTCCCCCAAGTGTCGGAGGCAAAGGCCGCGTGAGCTTGCCGTCCCCGGCACGGCTCTCTGTGCGAGACGTAGCCCAGAAGCTTTCCCTTTCCATTCAGAGCACCAGAGAGGCAGAATGCAGTGGTACGTATTGCTCAGGAGGAAAGGGGCACGGCCCGGCCGCGTTCGGGCAGAAGCAGCGCGCTGGAGCGCTTCGCTGCCGGCACAGAGTTCCGGGCGAGAGGCAGACGACCGGTCCGCCTCCGGGAGAACGAAGGTACGGCGTGCTCGAAAAGGCGAGGAACGAAGCCGCGGAGCACCGGGCTCGGGTGCGCGTCGTCCGGGCTTGCGAGACGAGCGTGGCTGCCACTCTCCTGCCTGCAGAATTCACCTTACAGCCTCAGGAAGGAGGACGACGCGCCACAGTTACTTGTGCTGCTGCTGCTGCCTAGTCCTCTTGCAGAGCTCTGTGGAGGCAAATGCACTTCCCTTCCGTCTCCGAGTTTCGGAGAACACGATGGTAGGGTGCAGCGGAGCAGGGAAGTACAGAAGTGCACCGCTGAGATTGCTGTTGCTTACGTGCAGAAGGCGAAGGTGCAAGCCAGCACTGGCTTTTGCTTCTAGAGCCGTTCTCCAGGAGAGCAGCTGCTGGAGGTTGACAGCGGTAGCTGCGAGGCTGAAAAACAAGGCAGGACGTCGGGCTTAGAAGAAAGGCACAGGGGCCACAGTGTGATGTGCGCTTTTGGAAGGCTGCTCGGAGAAGGGGCACTTTCGGAGAGCTTTCTGCTTTGACCTGTGCTCCTGGCCGAGCTCTAGCTGCTGGGACTCTGAAAGGCTGAATGACTAGGAAAGTGCTTGTGTCCACGCTGTGGATTGAGCACGATCCTTTTTGCAGCAGCGAGAACACACTCGGCCCACTGGGCTCGTGAACGAGCGTTTACCAGACGTCTGCAATTCGGTGCACTGCACACACAAGCCCGGTGCTCCCCGGTTTCTTTCTCCGCCTGCCGTTGTCTGGACAGAAGAGAAGCCCAGCCACGGCATCCTACTCGGCCGCTTTTCGGCGTGTGCACTGCCCGCATACACACGGGTGCTGTGCTCGGCTTTCCCTCGGCTCCAGGCACAAGGGTGCTTTCTCAGTTTTGCAGCGTCCCCGGTTCCCCACGTTGCCCTCGCTCAGCGAAACGTGCCGGGGGAGAAGCACTTGCTGGATGAGTCTTTCCGTGTGCAAGACTTTGAACGCAGCACCACAATCTGGGCCACGAGGAAGCCTTGATGAAGAAGGTGGTTTTGTCCTGGCACCTCTCTCCAGTGCGAGATGCCTGCCGAAGCTCTTTGCCTCTTGCGAGAGTGCGGTGGGCAGCGGGGTAAACTGGAGCCGAGAAGGACCGGGCAGACAGCACCGCCATCCGACGGGTGCTTTGCAGGTTGTGCCGGGGAAAGCGGACTGGCCCTGGCTGGAAGGCGCTGCAGCTAGGCGCTCCCCCAAGTGTCGGAGGCAAAGGCCGCGTGAGCTTGCCGTCCCCGGCACGGCTCTCTGTGCGAGACGTAGCCCAGAAGCTTTCCCTTTCCATTCAGAGCACCAGAGAGGCAGAATGCAGTGGTACGTATTGCTCAGGAGGAAAGGGGCACGGCCCGGCCGCGTTCGGGCAGAAGCAGCGCGCTGGAGCGCTTCGCTGCCGGCACAGAGTTCCGGGCGAGAGGCAGACGACCGGTCCGCCTCCGGGAGAACGAAGGTACGGCGTGCTCGAAAAGGCGAGGAACGAAGCCGCGGAGCACCGGGCTCGGGTGCGCGTCGTCCGGGCTTGCGAGACGAGCGTGGCTGCCACTCTCCTGCCTGCAGAATTCACCTTACAGCCTCAGGAAGGAGGACGACGCGCCACAGTTACTTGTGCTGCTGCTGCTGCCTAGTCCTCTTGCAGAGCTCTGTGGAGGCAAATGCACTTCCCTTCCGTCTCCGAGTTTCGGAGAACACGATGGTAGGGTGCAGCGGAGCAGGGAAGTACAGAAGTGCACCGCTGAGATTGCTGTTGCTTACGTGCAGAAGGCGAAGGTGCAAGCCAGCACTGGCTTTTGCTTCTAGAGCCGTTCTCCAGGAGAGCAGCTGCTGGAGGTTGACAGCGGTAGCTGCGAGGCTGAAAAACAAGGCAGGACGTCGGGCTTAGAAGAAAGGCACAGGGGCCACAGTGTGATGTGCGCTTTTGGAAGGCTGCTCGGAGAAGGGGCACTTTCGGAGAGCTTTCTGCTTTGACCTGTGCTCCTGGCCGAGCTCTAGCTGCTGGGACTCTGAAAGGCTGAATGACTAGGAAAGTGCTTGTGTCCACGCTGTGGATTGAGCACGATCCTTTTTGCAGCAGCGAGAACACACTCGGCCCACTGGGCTCGTGAACGAGCGTTTACCAGACGTCTGCAATTCGGTGCACTGCACACACAAGCCCGGTGCTCCCCGGTTTCTTTCTCCGCCTGCCGTTGTCTGGACAGAAGAGAAGCCCAGCCACGGCATCCTACTCGGCCGCTTTTCGGCGTGTGCACTGCCCGCATACACACGGGTGCTGTGCTCGGCTTTCCCTCGGCTCCAGGCACAAGGGTGCTTTCTCAGTTTTGCAGCGTCCCCGGTTCCCCACGTTGCCCTCGCTCAGCGAAACGTGCCGGGGGAGAAGCACTTGCTGGATGAGTCTTTCCGTGTGCAAGACTTTGAACGCAGCACCACAATCTGGGCCACGAGGAAGCCTTGATGAAGAAGGTGGTTTTGTCCTGGCACCTCTCTCCAGTGCGAGATGCCTGCCGAAGCTCTTTGCCTCTTGCGAGAGTGCGGTGGGCAGCGGGGTAAACTGGAGCCGAGAAGGACCGGGCAGACAGCACCGCCATCCGACGGGTGCTTTGCAGGTTGTGCCGGGGAAAGCGGACTGGCCCTGGCTGGAAGGCGCTGCAGCTAGGCGCTCCCCCAAGTGTCGGAGGCAAAGGCCGCGTGAGCTTGCCGTCCCCGGCACGGCTCTCTGTGCGAGACGTAGCCCAGAAGCTTTCCCTTTCCATTCAGAGCACCAGAGAGGCAGAATGCAGTGGTACGTATTGCTCAGGAGGAAAGGGGCACGGCCCGGCCGCGTTCGGGCAGAAGCAGCGCGCTGGAGCGCTTCGCTGCCGGCACAGAGTTCCGGGCGAGAGGCAGACGACCGGTCCGCCTCCGGGAGAACGAAGGTACGGCGTGCTCGAAAAGGCGAGGAACGAAGCCGCGGAGCACCGGGCTCGGGTGCGCGTCGTCCGGGCTTGCGAGACGAGCGTGGCTGCCACTCTCCTGCCTGCAGAATTCACCTTACAGCCTCAGGAAGGAGGACGACGCGCCACAGTTACTTGTGCTGCTGCTGCTGCCTAGTCCTCTTGCAGAGCTCTGTGGAGGCAAATGCACTTCCCTTCCGTCTCCGAGTTTCGGAGAACACGATGGTAGGGTGCAGCGGAGCAGGGAAGTACAGAAGTGCACCGCTGAGATTGCTGTTGCTTACGTGCAGAAGGCGAAGGTGCAAGCCAGCACTGGCTTTTGCTTCTAGAGCCGTTCTCCAGGAGAGCAGCTGCTGGAGGTTGACAGCGGTAGCTGCGAGGCTGAAAAACAAGGCAGGACGTCGGGCTTAGAAGAAAGGCACAGGGGCCACAGTGTGATGTGCGCTTTTGGAAGGCTGCTCGGAGAAGGGGCACTTTCGGAGAGCTTTCTGCTTTGACCTGTGCTCCTGGCCGAGCTCTAGCTGCTGGGACTCTGAAAGGCTGAATGACTAGGAAAGTGCTTGTGTCCACGCTGTGGATTGAGCACGATCCTTTTTGCAGCAGCGAGAACACACTCGGCCCACTGGGCTCGTGAACGAGCGTTTACCAGACGTCTGCAATTCGGTGCACTGCACACACAAGCCCGGTGCTCCCCGGTTTCTTTCTCCGCCTGCCGTTGTCTGGACAGAAGAGAAGCCCAGCCACGGCATCCTACTCGGCCGCTTTTCGGCGTGTGCACTGCCCGCATACACACGGGTGCTGTGCTCGGCTTTCCCTCGGCTCCAGGCACAAGGGTGCTTTCTCAGTTTTGCAGCGTCCCCGGTTCCCCACGTTGCCCTCGCTCAGCGAAACGTGCCGGGGGAGAAGCACTTGCTGGATGAGTCTTTCCGTGTGCAAGACTTTGAACGCAGCACCACAATCTGGGCCACGAGGAAGCCTTGATGAAGAAGGTGGTTTTGTCCTGGCACCTCTCTCCAGTGCGAGATGCCTGCCGAAGCTCTTTGCCTCTTGCGAGAGTGCGGTGGGCAGCGGGGTAAACTGGAGCCGAGAAGGACCGGGCAGACAGCACCGCCATCCGACGGGTGCTTTGCAGGTTGTGCCGGGGAAAGCGGACTGGCCCTGGCTGGAAGGCGCTGCAGCTAGGCGCTCCCCCAAGTGTCGGAGGCAAAGGCCGCGTGAGCTTGCCGTCCCCGGCACGGCTCTCTGTGCGAGACGTAGCCCAGAAGCTTTCCCTTTCCATTCAGAGCACCAGAGAGGCAGAATGCAGTGGTACGTATTGCTCAGGAGGAAAGGGGCACGGCCCGGCCGCGTTCGGGCAGAAGCAGCGCGCTGGAGCGCTTCGCTGCCGGCACAGAGTTCCGGGCGAGAGGCAGACGACCGGTCCGCCTCCGGGAGAACGAAGGTACGGCGTGCTCGAAAAGGCGAGGAACGAAGCCGCGGAGCACCGGGCTCGGGTGCGCGTCGTCCGGGCTTGCGAGACGAGCGTGGCTGCCACTCTCCTGCCTGCAGAATTCACCTTACAGCCTCAGGAAGGAGGACGACGCGCCACAGTTACTTGTGCTGCTGCTGCTGCCTAGTCCTCTTGCAGAGCTCTGTGGAGGCAAATGCACTTCCCTTCCGTCTCCGAGTTTCGGAGAACACGATGGTAGGGTGCAGCGGAGCAGGGAAGTACAGAAGTGCACCGCTGAGATTGCTGTTGCTTACGTGCAGAAGGCGAAGGTGCAAGCCAGCACTGGCTTTTGCTTCTAGAGCCGTTCTCCAGGAGAGCAGCTGCTGGAGGTTGACAGCGGTAGCTGCGAGGCTGAAAAACAAGGCAGGACGTCGGGCTTAGAAGAAAGGCACAGGGGCCACAGTGTGATGTGCGCTTTTGGAAGGCTGCTCGGAGAAGGGGCACTTTCGGAGAGCTTTCTGCTTTGACCTGTGCTCCTGGCCGAGCTCTAGCTGCTGGGACTCTGAAAGGCTGAATGACTAGGAAAGTGCTTGTGTCCACGCTGTGGATTGAGCACGATCCTTTTTGCAGCAGCGAGAACACACTCGGCCCACTGGGCTCGTGAACGAGCGTTTACCAGACGTCTGCAATTCGGTGCACTGCACACACAAGCCCGGTGCTCCCCGGTTTCTTTCTCCGCCTGCCGTTGTCTGGACAGAAGAGAAGCCCAGCCACGGCATCCTACTCGGCCGCTTTTCGGCGTGTGCACTGCCCGCATACACACGGGTGCTGTGCTCGGCTTTCCCTCGGCTCCAGGCACAAGGGTGCTTTCTCAGTTTTGCAGCGTCCCCGGTTCCCCACGTTGCCCTCGCTCAGCGAAACGTGCCGGGGGAGAAGCACTTGCTGGATGAGTCTTTCCGTGTGCAAGACTTTGAACGCAGCACCACAATCTGGGCCACGAGGAAGCCTTGATGAAGAAGGTGGTTTTGTCCTGGCACCTCTCTCCAGTGCGAGATGCCTGCCGAAGCTCTTTGCCTCTTGCGAGAGTGCGGTGGGCAGCGGGGTAAACTGGAGCCGAGAAGGACCGGGCAGACAGCACCGCCATCCGACGGGTGCTTTGCAGGTTGTGCCGGGGAAAGCGGACTGGCCCTGGCTGGAAGGCGCTGCAGCTAGGCGCTCCCCCAAGTGTCGGAGGCAAAGGCCGCGTGAGCTTGCCGTCCCCGGCACGGCTCTCTGTGCGAGACGTAGCCCAGAAGCTTTCCCTTTCCATTCAGAGCACCAGAGAGGCAGAATGCAGTGGTACGTATTGCTCAGGAGGAAAGGGGCACGGCCCGGCCGCGTTCGGGCAGAAGCAGCGCGCTGGAGCGCTTCGCTGCCGGCACAGAGTTCCGGGCGAGAGGCAGACGACCGGTCCGCCTCCGGGAGAACGAAGGTACGGCGTGCTCGAAAAGGCGAGGAACGAAGCCGCGGAGCACCGGGCTCGGGTGCGCGTCGTCCGGGCTTGCGAGACGAGCGTGGCTGCCACTCTCCTGCCTGCAGAATTCACCTTACAGCCTCAGGAAGGAGGACGACGCGCCACAGTTACTTGTGCTGCTGCTGCTGCCTAGTCCTCTTGCAGAGCTCTGTGGAGGCAAATGCACTTCCCTTCCGTCTCCGAGTTTCGGAGAACACGATGGTAGGGTGCAGCGGAGCAGGGAAGTACAGAAGTGCACCGCTGAGATTGCTGTTGCTTACGTGCAGAAGGCGAAGGTGCAAGCCAGCACTGGCTTTTGCTTCTAGAGCCGTTCTCCAGGAGAGCAGCTGCTGGAGGTTGACAGCGGTAGCTGCGAGGCTGAAAAACAAGGCAGGACGTCGGGCTTAGAAGAAAGGCACAGGGGCCACAGTGTGATGTGCGCTTTTGGAAGGCTGCTCGGAGAAGGGGCACTTTCGGAGAGCTTTCTGCTTTGACCTGTGCTCCTGGCCGAGCTCTAGCTGCTGGGACTCTGAAAGGCTGAATGACTAGGAAAGTGCTTGTGTCCACGCTGTGGATTGAGCACGATCCTTTTTGCAGCAGCGAGAACACACTCGGCCCACTGGGCTCGTGAACGAGCGTTTACCAGACGTCTGCAATTCGGTGCACTGCACACACAAGCCCGGTGCTCCCCGGTTTCTTTCTCCGCCTGCCGTTGTCTGGACAGAAGAGAAGCCCAGCCACGGCATCCTACTCGGCCGCTTTTCGGCGTGTGCACTGCCCGCATACACACGGGTGCTGTGCTCGGCTTTCCCTCGGCTCCAGGCACAAGGGTGCTTTCTCAGTTTTGCAGCGTCCCCGGTTCCCCACGTTGCCCTCGCTCAGCGAAACGTGCCGGGGGAGAAGCACTTGCTGGATGAGTCTTTCCGTGTGCAAGACTTTGAACGCAGCACCACAATCTGGGCCACGAGGAAGCCTTGATGAAGAAGGTGGTTTTGTCCTGGCACCTCTCTCCAGTGCGAGATGCCTGCCGAAGCTCTTTGCCTCTTGCGAGAGTGCGGTGGGCAGCGGGGTAAACTGGAGCCGAGAAGGACCGGGCAGACAGCACCGCCATCCGACGGGTGCTTTGCAGGTTGTGCCGGGGAAAGCGGACTGGCCCTGGCTGGAAGGCGCTGCAGCTAGGCGCTCCCCCAAGTGTCGGAGGCAAAGGCCGCGTGAGCTTGCCGTCCCCGGCACGGCTCTCTGTGCGAGACGTAGCCCAGAAGCTTTCCCTTTCCATTCAGAGCACCAGAGAGGCAGAATGCAGTGGTACGTATTGCTCAGGAGGAAAGGGGCACGGCCCGGCCGCGTTCGGGCAGAAGCAGCGCGCTGGAGCGCTTCGCTGCCGGCACAGAGTTCCGGGCGAGAGGCAGACGACCGGTCCGCCTCCGGGAGAACGAAGGTACGGCGTGCTCGAAAAGGCGAGGAACGAAGCCGCGGAGCACCGGGCTCGGAGTGCGCGTCGTCCGGGCTTGCGAGACGAGCGTGGCTGCCACTCTCCTGCCTGCAGAATTCACCTTACAGCCTCAGGAAGGAGGACGACGCGCCACAGTTACTTGTGCTGCTGCTGCTGCCTAGTCCTCTTGCAGAGCTCTGTGGAGGCAAATGCACTTCCCTTCCGTCTCCGAGTTTCGGAGAACACGATGGTAGGGTGCAGCGGAGCAGGGAAGTACAGAAGTGCACCGCTGAGATTGCTGTTGCTTACGTGCAGAAGGCGAAGGTGCAAGCCAGCACTGGCTTTTGCTTCTAGAGCCGTTCTCCAGGAGAGCAGCTGCTGGAGGTTGACAGCGGTAGCTGCGAGGCTGAAAAACAAGGCAGGACGTCGGGCTTAGAAGAAAGGCACAGGGGCCACAGTGTGATGTGCGCTTTTGGAAGGCTGCTCGGAGAAGGGGCACTTTCGGAGAGCTTTCTGCTTTGACCTGTGCTCCTGGCCGAGCTCTAGCTGCTGGGACTCTGAAAGGCTGAATGACTAGGAAAGTGCTTGTGTCCACGCTGTGGATTGAGCACGATCCTTTTTGCAGCAGCGAGAACACACTCGGCCCACTGGGCTCGTGAACGAGCGTTTACCAGACGTCTGCAATTCGGTGCACTGCACACACAAGCCCGGTGCTCCCCGGTTTCTTTCTCCGCCTGCCGTTGTCTGGACAGAAGAGAAGCCCAGCCACGGCATCCTACTCGGCCGCTTTTCGGCGTGTGCACTGCCCGCATACACACGGGTGCTGTGCTCGGCTTTCCCTCGGCTCCAGGCACAAGGGTGCTTTCTCAGTTTTGCAGCGTCCCCGGTTCCCCACGTTGCCCTCGCTCAGCGAAACGTGCCGGGGGAGAAGCACTTGCTGGATGAGTCTTTCCGTGTGCAAGACTTTGAACGCAGCACCACAATCTGGGCCACGAGGAAGCCTTGATGAAGAAGGTGGTTTTGTCCTGGCACCTCTCTCCAGTGCGAGATGCCTGCCGAAGCTCTTTGCCTCTTGCGAGAGTGCGGTGGGCAGCGGGGTAAACTGGAGCCGAGAAGGACCGGGCAGACAGCACCGCCATCCGACGGGTGCTTTGCAGGTTGTGCCGGGGAAAGCGGACTGGCCCTGGCTGGAAGGCGCTGCAGCTAGGCGCTCCCCCAAGTGTCGGAGGCAAAGGCCGCGTGAGCTTGCCGTCCCCGGCACGGCTCTCTGTGCGAGACGTAGCCCAGAAGCTTTCCCTTTCCATTCAGAGCACCAGAGAGGCAGAATGCAGTGGTACGTATTGCTCAGGAGGAAAGGGGCACGGCCCGGCCGCGTTCGGGCAGAAGCAGCGCGCTGGAGCGCTTCGCTGCCGGCACAGAGTTCCGGGCGAGAGGCAGACGACCGGTCCGCCTCCGGGAGAACGAAGGTACGGCGTGCTCGAAAAGGCGAGGAACGAAGCCGCGGAGCACCGGGCTCGGGTGCGCGTCGTCCGGGCTTGCGAGACGAGCGTGGCTGCCACTCTCCTGCCTGCAGAATTCACCTTACAGCCTCAGGAAGGAGGACGACGCGCCACAGTTACTTGTGCTGCTGCTGCTGCCTAGTCCTCTTGCAGAGCTCTGTGGAGGCAAATGCACTTCCCTTCCGTCTCCGAGTTTCGGAGAACACGATGGTAGGGTGCAGCGGAGCAGGGAAGTACAGAAGTGCACCGCTGAGATTGCTGTTGCTTACGTGCAGAAGGCGAAGGTGCAAGCCAGCACTGGCTTTTGCTTCTAGAGCCGTTCTCCAGGAGAGCAGCTGCTGGAGGTTGACAGCGGTAGCTGCGAGGCTGAAAAACAAGGCAGGACGTCGGGCTTAGAAGAAAGGCACAGGGGCCACAGTGTGATGTGCGCTTTTGGAAGGCTGCTCGGAGAAGGGGCACTTTCGGAGAGCTTTCTGCTTTGACCTGTGCTCCTGGCCGAGCTCTAGCTGCTGGGACTCTGAAAGGCTGAATGACTAGGAAAGTGCTTGTGTCCACGCTGTGGATTGAGCACGATCCTTTTTGCAGCAGCGAGAACACACTCGGCCCACTGGGCTCGTGAACGAGCGTTTACCAGACGTCTGCAATTCGGTGCACTGCACACACAAGCCCGGTGCTCCCCGGTTTCTTTCTCCGCCTGCCGTTGTCTGGACAGAAGAGAAGCCCAGCCACGGCATCCTACTCGGCCGCTTTTCGGCGTGTGCACTGCCCGCATACACACGGGTGCTGTGCTCGGCTTTCCCTCGGCTCCAGGCACAAGGGTGCTTTCTCAGTTTTGCAGCGTCCCCGGTTCCCCACGTTGCCCTCGCTCAGCGAAACGTGCCGGGGGAGAAGCACTTGCTGGATGAGTCTTTCCGTGTGCAAGACTTTGAACGCAGCACCACAATCTGGGCCACGAGGAAGCCTTGATGAAGAAGGTGGTTTTGTCCTGGCACCTCTCTCCAGTGCGAGATGCCTGCCGAAGCTCTTTGCCTCTTGCGAGAGTGCGGTGGGCAGCGGGGTAAACTGGAGCCGAGAAGGACCGGGCAGACAGCACCGCCATCCGACGGGTGCTTTGCAGGTTGTGCCGGGGAAAGCGGACTGGCCCTGGCTGGAAGGCGCTGCAGCTAGGCGCTCCCCCAAGTGTCGGAGGCAAAGGCCGCGTGAGCTTGCCGTCCCCGGCACGGCTCTCTGTGCGAGACGTAGCCCAGAAGCTTTCCCTTTCCATTCAGAGCACCAGAGAGGCAGAATGCAGTGGTACGTATTGCTCAGGAGGAAAGGGGCACGGCCCGGCCGCGTTCGGGCAGAAGCAGCGCGCTGGAGCGCTTCGCTGCCGGCACAGAGTTCCGGGCGAGAGGCAGACGACCGGTCCGCCTCCGGGAGAACGAAGGTACGGCGTGCTCGAAAAGGCGAGGAACGAAGCCGCGGAGCACCGGGCTCGGGTGCGCGTCGTCCGGGCTTGCGAGACGAGCGTGGCTGCCACTCTCCTGCCTGCAGAATTCACCTTACAGCCTCAGGAAGGAGGACGACGCGCCACAGTTACTTGTGCTGCTGCTGCTGCCTAGTCCTCTTGCAGAGCTCTGTGGAGGCAAATGCACTTCCCTTCCGTCTCCGAGTTTCGGAGAACACGATGGTAGGGTGCAGCGGAGCAGGGAAGTACAGAAGTGCACCGCTGAGATTGCTGTTGCTTACGTGCAGAAGGCGAAGGTGCAAGCCAGCACTGGCTTTTGCTTCTAGAGCCGTTCTCCAGGAGAGCAGCTGCTGGAGGTTGACAGCGGTAGCTGCGAGGCTGAAAAACAAGGCAGGACGTCGGGCTTAGAAGAAAGGCACAGGGGCCACAGTGTGATGTGCGCTTTTGGAAGGCTGCTCGGAGAAGGGGCACTTTCGGAGAGCTTTCTGCTTTGACCTGTGCTCCTGGCCGAGCTCTAGCTGCTGGGACTCTGAAAGGCTGAATGACTAGGAAAGTGCTTGTGTCCACGCTGTGGATTGAGCACGATCCTTTTTGCAGCAGCGAGAACACACTCGGCCCACTGGGCTCGTGAACGAGCGTTTACCAGACGTCTGCAATTCGGTGCACTGCACACACAAGCCCGGTGCTCCCCGGTTTCTTTCTCCGCCTGCCGTTGTCTGGACAGAAGAGAAGCCCAGCCACGGCATCCTACTCGGCCGCTTTTCGGCGTGTGCACTGCCCGCATACACACGGGTGCTGTGCTCGGCTTTCCCTCGGCTCCAGGCACAAGGGTGCTTTCTCAGTTTTGCAGCGTCCCCGGTTCCCCACGTTGCCCTCGCTCAGCGAAACGTGCCGGGGGAGAAGCACTTGCTGGATGAGTCTTTCCGTGTGCAAGACTTTGAACGCAGCACCACAATCTGGGCCACGAGGAAGCCTTGATGAAGAAGGTGGTTTTGTCCTGGCACCTCTCTCCAGTGCGAGATGCCTGCCGAAGCTCTTTGCCTCTTGCGAGAGTGCGGTGGGCAGCGGGGTAAACTGGAGCCGAGAAGGACCGGGCAGACAGCACCGCCATCCGACGGGTGCTTTGCAGGTTGTGCCGGGGAAAGCGGACTGGCCCTGGCTGGAAGGCGCTGCAGCTAGGCGCTCCCCCAAGTGTCGGAGGCAAAGGCCGCGTGAGCTTGCCGTCCCCGGCACGGCTCTCTGTGCGAGACGTAGCCCAGAAGCTTTCCCTTTCCATTCAGAGCACCAGAGAGGCAGAATGCAGTGGTACGTATTGCTCAGGAGGAAAGGGGCACGGCCCGGCCGCGTTCGGGCAGAAGCAGCGCGCTGGAGCGCTTCGCTGCCGGCACAGAGTTCCGGGCGAGAGGCAGACGACCGGTCCGCCTCCGGGAGAACGAAGGTACGGCGTGCTCGAAAAGGCGAGGAACGAAGCCGCGGAGCACCGGGCTCGGGTGCGCGTCGTCCGGGCTTGCGAGACGAGCGTGGCTGCCACTCTCCTGCCTGCAGAATTCACCTTACAGCCTCAGGAAGGAGGACGACGCGCCACAGTTACTTGTGCTGCTGCTGCTGCCTAGTCCTCTTGCAGAGCTCTGTGGAGGCAAATGCACTTCCCTTCCGTCTCCGAGTTTCGGAGAACACGATGGTAGGGTGCAGCGGAGCAGGGAAGTACAGAAGTGCACCGCTGAGATTGCTGTTGCTTACGTGCAGAAGGCGAAGGTGCAAGCCAGCACTGGCTTTTGCTTCTAGAGCCGTTCTCCAGGAGAGCAGCTGCTGGAGGTTGACAGCGGTAGCTGCGAGGCTGAAAAACAAGGCAGGACGTCGGGCTTAGAAGAAAGGCACAGGGGCCACAGTGTGATGTGCGCTTTTGGAAGGCTGCTCGGAGAAGGGGCACTTTCGGAGAGCTTTCTGCTTTGACCTGTGCTCCTGGCCGAGCTCTAGCTGCTGGGACTCTGAAAGGCTGAATGACTAGGAAAGTGCTTGTGTCCACGCTGTGGATTGAGCACGATCCTTTTTGCAGCAGCGAGAACACACTCGGCCCACTGGGCTCGTGAACGAGCGTTTACCAGACGTCTGCAATTCGGTGCACTGCACACACAAGCCCGGTGCTCCCCGGTTTCTTTCTCCGCCTGCCGTTGTCTGGACAGAAGAGAAGCCCAGCCACGGCATCCTACTCGGCCGCTTTTCGGCGTGTGCACTGCCCGCATACACACGGGTGCTGTGCTCGGCTTTCCCTCGGCTCCAGGCACAAGGGTGCTTTCTCAGTTTTGCAGCGTCCCCGGTTCCCCACGTTGCCCTCGCTCAGCGAAACGTGCCGGGGGAGAAGCACTTGCTGGATGAGTCTTTCCGTGTGCAAGACTTTGAACGCAGCACCACAATCTGGGCCACGAGGAAGCCTTGATGAAGAAGGTGGTTTTGTCCTGGCACCTCTCTCCAGTGCGAGATGCCTGCCGAAGCTCTTTGCCTCTTGCGAGAGTGCGGTGGGCAGCGGGGTAAACTGGAGCCGAGAAGGACCGGGCAGACAGCACCGCCATCCGACGGGTGCTTTGCAGGTTGTGCCGGGGAAAGCGGACTGGCCCTGGCTGGAAGGCGCTGCAGCTAGGCGCTCCCCCAAGTGTCGGAGGCAAAGGCCGCGTGAGCTTGCCGTCCCCGGCACGGCTCTCTGTGCGAGACGTAGCCCAGAAGCTTTCCCTTTCCATTCAGAGCACCAGAGAGGCAGAATGCAGTGGTACGTATTGCTCAGGAGGAAAGGGGCACGGCCCGGCCGCGTTCGGGCAGAAGCAGCGCGCTGGAGCGCTTCGCTGCCGGCACAGAGTTCCGGGCGAGAGGCAGACGACCGGTCCGCCTCCGGGAGAACGAAGGTACGGCGTGCTCGAAAAGGCGAGGAACGAAGCCGCGGAGCACCGGGCTCGGGTGCGCGTCGTCCGGGCTTGCGAGACGAGCGTGGCTGCCACTCTCCTGCCTGCAGAATTCACCTTACAGCCTCAGGAAGGAGGACGACGCGCCACAGTTACTTGTGCTGCTGCTGCTGCCTAGTCCTCTTGCAGAGCTCTGTGGAGGCAAATGCACTTCCCTTCCGTCTCCGAGTTTCGGAGAACACGATGGTAGGGTGCAGCGGAGCAGGGAAGTACAGAAGTGCACCGCTGAGATTGCTGTTGCTTACGTGCAGAAGGCGAAGGTGCAAGCCAGCACTGGCTTTTGCTTCTAGAGCCGTTCTCCAGGAGAGCAGCTGCTGGAGGTTGACAGCGGTAGCTGCGAGGCTGAAAAACAAGGCAGGACGTCGGGCTTAGAAGAAAGGCACAGGGGCCACAGTGTGATGTGCGCTTTTGGAAGGCTGCTCGGAGAAGGGGCACTTTCGGAGAGCTTTCTGCTTTGACCTGTGCTCCTGGCCGAGCTCTAGCTGCTGGGACTCTGAAAGGCTGAATGACTAGGAAAGTGCTTGTGTCCACGCTGTGGATTGAGCACGATCCTTTTTGCAGCAGCGAGAACACACTCGGCCCACTGGGCTCGTGAACGAGCGTTTACCAGACGTCTGCAATTCGGTGCACTGCACACACAAGCCCGGTGCTCCCCGGTTTCTTTCTCCGCCTGCCGTTGTCTGGACAGAAGAGAAGCCCAGCCACGGCATCCTACTCGGCCGCTTTTCGGCGTGTGCACTGCCCGCATACACACGGGTGCTGTGCTCGGCTTTCCCTCGGCTCCAGGCACAAGGGTGCTTTCTCAGTTTTGCAGCGTCCCCGGTTCCCCACGTTGCCCTCGCTCAGCGAAACGTGCCGGGGGAGAAGCACTTGCTGGATGAGTCTTTCCGTGTGCAAGACTTTGAACGCAGCACCACAATCTGGGCCACGAGGAAGCCTTGATGAAGAAGGTGGTTTTGTCCTGGCACCTCTCTCCAGTGCGAGATGCCTGCCGAAGCTCTTTGCCTCTTGCGAGAGTGCGGTGGGCAGCGGGGTAAACTGGAGCCGAGAAGGACCGGGCAGACAGCACCGCCATCCGACGGGTGCTTTGCAGGTTGTGCCGGGGAAAGCGGACTGGCCCTGGCTGGAAGGCGCTGCAGCTAGGCGCTCCCCCAAGTGTCGGAGGCAAAGGCCGCGTGAGCTTGCCGTCCCCGGCACGGCTCTCTGTGCGAGACGTAGCCCAGAAGCTTTCCCTTTCCATTCAGAGCACCAGAGAGGCAGAATGCAGTGGTACGTATTGCTCAGGAGGAAAGGGGCACGGCCCGGCCGCGTTCGGGCAGAAGCAGCGCGCTGGAGCGCTTCGCTGCCGGCACAGAGTTCCGGGCGAGAGGCAGACGACCGGTCCGCCTCCGGGAGAACGAAGGTACGGCGTGCTCGAAAAGGCGAGGAACGAAGCCGCGGAGCACCGGGCTCGGGTGCGCGTCGTCCGGGCTTGCGAGACGAGCGTGGCTGCCACTCTCCTGCCTGCAGAATTCACCTTACAGCCTCAGGAAGGAGGACGACGCGCCACAGTTACTTGTGCTGCTGCTGCTGCCTAGTCCTCTTGCAGAGCTCTGTGGAGGCAAATGCACTTCCCTTCCGTCTCCGAGTTTCGGAGAACACGATGGTAGGGTGCAGCGGAGCAGGGAAGTACAGAAGTGCACCGCTGAGATTGCTGTTGCTTACGTGCAGAAGGCGAAGGTGCAAGCCAGCACTGGCTTTTGCTTCTAGAGCCGTTCTCCAGGAGAGCAGCTGCTGGAGGTTGACAGCGGTAGCTGCGAGGCTGAAAAACAAGGCAGGACGTCGGGCTTAGAAGAAAGGCACAGGGGCCACAGTGTGATGTGCGCTTTTGGAAGGCTGCTCGGAGAAGGGGCACTTTCGGAGAGCTTTCTGCTTTGACCTGTGCTCCTGGCCGAGCTCTAGCTGCTGGGACTCTGAAAGGCTGAATGACTAGGAAAGTGCTTGTGTCCACGCTGTGGATTGAGCACGATCCTTTTTGCAGCAGCGAGAACACACTCGGCCCACTGGGCTCGTGAACGAGCGTTTACCAGACGTCTGCAATTCGGTGCACTGCACACACAAGCCCGGTGCTCCCCGGTTTCTTTCTCCGCCTGCCGTTGTCTGGACAGAAGAGAAGCCCAGCCACGGCATCCTACTCGGCCGCTTTTCGGCGTGTGCACTGCCCGCATACACACGGGTGCTGTGCTCGGCTTTCCCTCGGCTCCAGGCACAAGGGTGCTTTCTCAGTTTTGCAGCGTCCCCGGTTCCCCACGTTGCCCTCGCTCAGCGAAACGTGCCGGGGGAGAAGCACTTGCTGGATGAGTCTTTCCGTGTGCAAGACTTTGAACGCAGCACCACAATCTGGGCCACGAGGAAGCCTTGATGAAGAAGGTGGTTTTGTCCTGGCACCTCTCTCCAGTGCGAGATGCCTGCCGAAGCTCTTTGCCTCTTGCGAGAGTGCGGTGGGCAGCGGGGTAAACTGGAGCCGAGAAGGACCGGGCAGACAGCACCGCCATCCGACGGGTGCTTTGCAGGTTGTGCCGGGGAAAGCGGACTGGCCCTGGCTGGAAGGCGCTGCAGCTAGGCGCTCCCCCAAGTGTCGGAGGCAAAGGCCGCGTGAGCTTGCCGTCCCCGGCACGGCTCTCTGTGCGAGACGTAGCCCAGAAGCTTTCCCTTTCCATTCAGAGCACCAGAGAGGCAGAATGCAGTGGTACGTATTGCTCAGGAGGAAAGGGGCACGGCCCGGCCGCGTTCGGGCAGAAGCAGCGCGCTGGAGCGCTTCGCTGCCGGCACAGAGTTCCGGGCGAGAGGCAGACGACCGGTCCGCCTCCGGGAGAACGAAGGTACGGCGTGCTCGAAAAGGCGAGGAACGAAGCCGCGGAGCACCGGGCTCGGGTGCGCGTCGTCCGGGCTTGCGAGACGAGCGTGGCTGCCACTCTCCTGCCTGCAGAATTCACCTTACAGCCTCAGGAAGGAGGACGACGCGCCACAGTTACTTGTGCTGCTGCTGCTGCCTAGTCCTCTTGCAGAGCTCTGTGGAGGCAAATGCACTTCCCTTCCGTCTCCGAGTTTCGGAGAACACGATGGTAGGGTGCAGCGGAGCAGGGAAGTACAGAAGTGCACCGCTGAGATTGCTGTTGCTTACGTGCAGAAGGCGAAGGTGCAAGCCAGCACTGGCTTTTGCTTCTAGAGCCGTTCTCCAGGAGAGCAGCTGCTGGAGGTTGACAGCGGTAGCTGCGAGGCTGAAAAACAAGGCAGGACGTCGGGCTTAGAAGAAAGGCACAGGGGCCACAGTGTGATGTGCGCTTTTGGAAGGCTGCTCGGAGAAGGGGCACTTTCGGAGAGCTTTCTGCTTTGACCTGTGCTCCTGGCCGAGCTCTAGCTGCTGGGACTCTGAAAGGCTGAATGACTAGGAAAGTGCTTGTGTCCACGCTGTGGATTGAGCACGATCCTTTTTGCAGCAGCGAGAACACACTCGGCCCACTGGGCTCGTGAACGAGCGTTTACCAGACGTCTGCAATTCGGTGCACTGCACACACAAGCCCGGTGCTCCCCGGTTTCTTTCTCCGCCTGCCGTTGTCTGGACAGAAGAGAAGCCCAGCCACGGCATCCTACTCGGCCGCTTTTCGGCGTGTGCACTGCCCGCATACACACGGGTGCTGTGCTCGGCTTTCCCTCGGCTCCAGGCACAAGGGTGCTTTCTCAGTTTTGCAGCGTCCCCGGTTCCCCACGTTGCCCTCGCTCAGCGAAACGTGCCGGGGGAGAAGCACTTGCTGGATGAGTCTTTCCGTGTGCAAGACTTTGAACGCAGCACCACAATCTGGGCCACGAGGAAGCCTTGATGAAGAAGGTGGTTTTGTCCTGGCACCTCTCTCCAGTGCGAGATGCCTGCCGAAGCTCTTTGCCTCTTGCGAGAGTGCGGTGGGCAGCGGGGTAAACTGGAGCCGAGAAGGACCGGGCAGACAGCACCGCCATCCGACGGGTGCTTTGCAGGTTGTGCCGGGGAAAGCGGACTGGCCCTGGCTGGAAGGCGCTGCAGCTAGGCGCTCCCCCAAGTGTCGGAGGCAAAGGCCGCGTGAGCTTGCCGTCCCCGGCACGGCTCTCTGTGCGAGACGTAGCCCAGAAGCTTTCCCTTTCCATTCAGAGCACCAGAGAGGCAGAATGCAGTGGTACGTATTGCTCAGGAGGAAAGGGGCACGGCCCGGCCGCGTTCGGGCAGAAGCAGCGCGCTGGAGCGCTTCGCTGCCGGCACAGAGTTCCGGGCGAGAGGCAGACGACCGGTCCGCCTCCGGGAGAACGAAGGTACGGCGTGCTCGAAAAGGCGAGGAACGAAGCCGCGGAGCACCGGGCTCGGGTGCGCGTCGTCCGGGCTTGCGAGACGAGCGTGGCTGCCACTCTCCTGCCTGCAGAATTCACCTTACAGCCTCAGGAAGGAGGACGACGCGCCACAGTTACTTGTGCTGCTGCTGCTGCCTAGTCCTCTTGCAGAGCTCTGTGGAGGCAAATGCACTTCCCTTCCGTCTCCGAGTTTCGGAGAACACGATGGTAGGGTGCAGCGGAGCAGGGAAGTACAGAAGTGCACCGCTGAGATTGCTGTTGCTTACGTGCAGAAGGCGAAGGTGCAAGCCAGCACTGGCTTTTGCTTCTAGAGCCGTTCTCCAGGAGAGCAGCTGCTGGAGGTTGACAGCGGTAGCTGCGAGGCTGAAAAACAAGGCAGGACGTCGGGCTTAGAAGAAAGGCACAGGGGCCACAGTGTGATGTGCGCTTTTGGAAGGCTGCTCGGAGAAGGGGCACTTTCGGAGAGCTTTCTGCTTTGACCTGTGCTCCTGGCCGAGCTCTAGCTGCTGGGACTCTGAAAGGCTGAATGACTAGGAAAGTGCTTGTGTCCACGCTGTGGATTGAGCACGATCCTTTTTGCAGCAGCGAGAACACACTCGGCCCACTGGGCTCGTGAACGAGCGTTTACCAGACGTCTGCAATTCGGTGCACTGCACACACAAGCCCGGTGCTCCCCGGTTTCTTTCTCCGCCTGCCGTTGTCTGGACAGAAGAGAAGCCCAGCCACGGCATCCTACTCGGCCGCTTTTCGGCGTGTGCACTGCCCGCATACACACGGGTGCTGTGCTCGGCTTTCCCTCGGCTCCAGGCACAAGGGTGCTTTCTCAGTTTTGCAGCGTCCCCGGTTCCCCACGTTGCCCTCGCTCAGCGAAACGTGCCGGGGGAGAAGCACTTGCTGGATGAGTCTTTCCGTGTGCAAGACTTTGAACGCAGCACCACAATCTGGGCCACGAGGAAGCCTTGATGAAGAAGGTGGTTTTGTCCTGGCACCTCTCTCCAGTGCGAGATGCCTGCCGAAGCTCTTTGCCTCTTGCGAGAGTGCGGTGGGCAGCGGGGTAAACTGGAGCCGAGAAGGACCGGGCAGACAGCACCGCCATCCGACGGGTGCTTTGCAGGTTGTGCCGGGGAAAGCGGACTGGCCCTGGCTGGAAGGCGCTGCAGCTAGGCGCTCCCCCAAGTGTCGGAGGCAAAGGCCGCGTGAGCTTGCCGTCCCCGGCACGGCTCTCTGTGCGAGACGTAGCCCAGAAGCTTTCCCTTTCCATTCAGAGCACCAGAGAGGCAGAATGCAGTGGTACGTATTGCTCAGGAGGAAAGGGGCACGGCCCGGCCGCGTTCGGGCAGAAGCAGCGCGCTGGAGCGCTTCGCTGCCGGCACAGAGTTCCGGGCGAGAGGCAGACGACCGGTCCGCCTCCGGGAGAACGAAGGTACGGCGTGCTCGAAAAGGCGAGGAACGAAGCCGCGGAGCACCGGGCTCGGGTGCGCGTCGTCCGGGCTTGCGAGACGAGCGTGGCTGCCACTCTCCTGCCTGCAGAATTCACCTTACAGCCTCAGGAAGGAGGACGACGCGCCACAGTTACTTGTGCTGCTGCTGCTGCCTAGTCCTCTTGCAGAGCTCTGTGGAGGCAAATGCACTTCCCTTCCGTCTCCGAGTTTCGGAGAACACGATGGTAGGGTGCAGCGGAGCAGGGAAGTACAGAAGTGCACCGCTGAGATTGCTGTTGCTTACGTGCAGAAGGCGAAGGTGCAAGCCAGCACTGGCTTTTGCTTCTAGAGCCGTTCTCCAGGAGAGCAGCTGCTGGAGGTTGACAGCGGTAGCTGCGAGGCTGAAAAACAAGGCAGGACGTCGGGCTTAGAAGAAAGGCACAGGGGCCACAGTGTGATGTGCGCTTTTGGAAGGCTGCTCGGAGAAGGGGCACTTTCGGAGAGCTTTCTGCTTTGACCTGTGCTCCTGGCCGAGCTCTAGCTGCTGGGACTCTGAAAGGCTGAATGACTAGGAAAGTGCTTGTGTCCACGCTGTGGATTGAGCACGATCCTTTTTGCAGCAGCGAGAACACACTCGGCCCACTGGGCTCGTGAACGAGCGTTTACCAGACGTCTGCAATTCGGTGCACTGCACACACAAGCCCGGTGCTCCCCGGTTTCTTTCTCCGCCTGCCGTTGTCTGGACAGAAGAGAAGCCCAGCCACG
The DNA here is from genome assembly GCF_041296385.1 of Aphelocoma coerulescens. NCBI lineage: Eukaryota > Metazoa > Chordata > Aves > Passeriformes > Corvidae > Aphelocoma > Aphelocoma coerulescens. The sequence goes on from NW_027183573.1 coordinate 67,692, forward strand.
GCATCCTACTCGGCCGCTTTTCGGCGTGTGCACTGCCCGCATACACACGGGTGCTGTGCTCGGCTTTCCCTCGGCTCCAGGCACAAGGGTGCTTTCTCAGTTTTGCAGCGTCCCCGGTTCCCCACGTTGCCCTCGCTCAGCGAAACGTGCCGGGGGAGAAGCACTTGCTGGATGAGTCTTTCCGTGTGCAAGACTTTGAACGCAGCACCACAATCTGGGCCACGAGGAAGCCTTGATGAAGAAGGTGGTTTTGTCCTGGCACCTCTCTCCAGTGCGAGATGCCTGCCGAAGCTCTTTGCCTCTTGCGAGAGTGCGGTGGGCAGCGGGGTAAACTGGAGCCGAGAAGGACCGGGCAGACAGCACCGCCATCCGACGGGTGCTTTGCAGGTTGTGCCGGGGAAAGCGGACTGGCCCTGGCTGGAAGGCGCTGCAGCTAGGCGCTCCCCCAAGTGTCGGAGGCAAAGGCCGCGTGAGCTTGCCGTCCCCGGCACGGCTCTCTGTGCGAGACGTAGCCCAGAAGCTTTCCCTTTCCATTCAGAGCACCAGAGAGGCAGAATGCAGTGGTACGTATTGCTCAGGAGGAAAGGGGCACGGCCCGGCCGCGTTCGGGCAGAAGCAGCGCGCTGGAGCGCTTCGCTGCCGGCACAGAGTTCCGGGCGAGAGGCAGACGACCGGTCCGCCTCCGGGAGAACGAAGGTACGGCGTGCTCGAAAAGGCGAGGAACGAAGCCGCGGAGCACCGGGCTCGGGTGCGCGTCGTCCGGGCTTGCGAGACGAGCGTGGCTGCCACTCTCCTGCCTGCAGAATTCACCTTACAGCCTCAGGAAGGAGGACGACGCGCCACAGTTACTTGTGCTGCTGCTGCTGCCTAGTCCTCTTGCAGAGCTCTGTGGAGGCAAATGCACTTCCCTTCCGTCTCCGAGTTTCGGAGAACACGATGGTAGGGTGCAGCGGAGCAGGGAAGTACAGAAGTGCACCGCTGAGATTGCTGTTGCTTACGTGCAGAAGGCGAAGGTGCAAGCCAGCACTGGCTTTTGCTTCTAGAGCCGTTCTCCAGGAGAGCAGCTGCTGGAGGTTGACAGCGGTAGCTGCGAGGCTGAAAAACAAGGCAGGACGTCGGGCTTAGAAGAAAGGCACAGGGGCCACAGTGTGATGTGCGCTTTTGGAAGGCTGCTCGGAGAAGGGGCACTTTCGGAGAGCTTTCTGCTTTGACCTGTGCTCCTGGCCGAGCTCTAGCTGCTGGGACTCTGAAAGGCTGAATGACTAGGAAAGTGCTTGTGTCCACGCTGTGGATTGAGCACGATCCTTTTTGCAGCAGCGAGAACACACTCGGCCCACTGGGCTCGTGAACGAGCGTTTACCAGACGTCTGCAATTCGGTGCACTGCACACACAAGCCCGGTGCTCCCCGGTTTCTTTCTCCGCCTGCCGTTGTCTGGACAGAAGAGAAGCCCAGCCACGGCATCCTACTCGGCCGCTTTTCGGCGTGTGCACTGCCCGCATACACACGGGTGCTGTGCTCGGCTTTCCCTCGGCTCCAGGCACAAGGGTGCTTTCTCAGTTTTGCAGCGTCCCCGGTTCCCCACGTTGCCCTCGCTCAGCGAAACGTGCCGGGGGAGAAGCACTTGCTGGATGAGTCTTTCCGTGTGCAAGACTTTGAACGCAGCACCACAATCTGGGCCACGAGGAAGCCTTGATGAAGAAGGTGGTTTTGTCCTGGCACCTCTCTCCAGTGCGAGATGCCTGCCGAAGCTCTTTGCCTCTTGCAAGAGTGCGGTGGGCAGCGGGGTAAACTGGAGCCGAGAAGGACCGGGCAGACAGCACCGCCATCCGACGGGTGCTTTGCAGGTTGTGCCGGGGAAAGCGGACTGGCCCTGGCTGGAAGGCGCTGCAGCTAGGCGCTCCCCCAAGTGTCGGAGGCAAAGGCCGCGTGAGCTTGCCGTCCCCGGCACGGCTCTCTGTGCGAGACGTAGCCCAGAAGCTTTCCCTTTCCATTCAGAGCACCAGAGAGGCAGAATGCAGTGGTACGTATTGCTCAGGAGGAAAGGGGCACGGCCCGGCCGCGTTCGGGCAGAAGCAGCGCGCTGGAGCGCTTCGCTGCCGGCACAGAGTTCCGGGCGAGAGGCAGACGACCGGTCCGCCTCCGGGAGAACGAAGGTACGGCGTGCTCGAAAAGGCGAGGAACGAAGCCGCGGAGCACCGGGCTCGGGTGCGCGTCGTCCGGGCTTGCGAGACGAGCGTGGCTGCCACTCTCCTGCCTGCAGAATTCACCTTACAGCCTCAGGAAGGAGGACGACGCGCCACAGTTACTTGTGCTGCTGCTGCTGCCTAGTCCTCTTGCAGAGCTCTGTGGAGGCAAATGCACTTCCCTTCCGTCTCCGAGTTTCGGAGAACACGATGGTAGGGTGCAGCGGAGCAGGGAAGTACAGAAGTGCACCGCTGAGATTGCTGTTGCTTACGTGCAGAAGGCGAAGGTGCAAGCCAGCACTGGCTTTTGCTTCTAGAGCCGTTCTCCAGGAGAGCAGCTGCTGGAGGTTGACAGCGGTAGCTGCGAGGCTGAAAAACAAGGCAGGACGTCGGGCTTAGAAGAAAGGCACAGGGGCCACAGTGTGATGTGCGCTTTTGGAAGGCTGCTCGGAGAAGGGGCACTTTCGGAGAGCTTTCTGCTTTGACCTGTGCTCCTGGCCGAGCTCTAGCTGCTGGGACTCTGAAAGGCTGAATGACTAGGAAAGTGCTTGTGTCCACGCTGTGGATTGAGCACGATCCTTTTTGCAGCAGCGAGAACACACTCGGCCCACTGGGCTCGTGAACGAGCGTTTACCAGACGTCTGCAATTCGGTGCACTGCACACACAAGCCCGGTGCTCCCCGGTTTCTTTCTCCGCCTGCCGTTGTCTGGACAGAAGAGAAGCCCAGCCACGGCATCCTACTCGGCCGCTTTTCGGCGTGTGCACTGCCCGCATACACACGGGTGCTGTGCTCGGCTTTCCCTCGGCTCCAGGCACAAGGGTGCTTTCTCAGTTTTGCAGCGTCCCCGGTTCCCCACGTTGCCCTCGCTCAGCGAAACGTGCCGGGGGAGAAGCACTTGCTGGATGAGTCTTTCCGTGTGCAAGACTTTGAACGCAGCACCACAATCTGGGCCACGAGGAAGCCTTGATGAAGAAGGTGGTTTTGTCCTGGCACCTCTCTCCAGTGCGAGATGCCTGCCGAAGCTCTTTGCCTCTTGCGAGAGTGCGGTGGGCAGCGGGGTAAACTGGAGCCGAGAAGGACCGGGCAGACAGCACCGCCATCCGACGGGTGCTTTGCAGGTTGTGCCGGGGAAAGCGGACTGGCCCTGGCTGGAAGGCGCTGCAGCTAGGCGCTCCCCCAAGTGTCGGAGGCAAAGGCCGCGTGAGCTTGCCGTCCCCGGCACGGCTCTCTGTGCGAGACGTAGCCCAGAAGCTTTCCCTTTCCATTCAGAGCACCAGAGAGGCAGAATGCAGTGGTACGTATTGCTCAGGAGGAAAGGGGCACGGCCCGGCCGCGTTCGGGCAGAAGCAGCGCGCTGGAGCGCTTCGCTGCCGGCACAGAGTTCCGGGCGAGAGGCAGACGACCGGTCCGCCTCCGGGAGAACGAAGGTACGGCGTGCTCGAAAAGGCGAGGAACGAAGCCGCGGAGCACCGGGCTCGGGTGCGCGTCGTCCGGGCTTGCGAGACGAGCGTGGCTGCCACTCTCCTGCCTGCAGAATTCACCTTACAGCCTCAGGAAGGAGGACGACGCGCCACAGTTACTTGTGCTGCTGCTGCTGCCTAGTCCTCTTGCAGAGCTCTGTGGAGGCAAATGCACTTCCCTTCCGTCTCCGAGTTTCGGAGAACACGATGGTAGGGTGCAGCGGAGCAGGGAAGTACAGAAGTGCACCGCTGAGATTGCTGTTGCTTACGTGCAGAAGGCGAAGGTGCAAGCCAGCACTGGCTTTTGCTTCTAGAGCCGTTCTCCAGGAGAGCAGCTGCTGGAGGTTGACAGCGGTAGCTGCGAGGCTGAAAAACAAGGCAGGACGTCGGGCTTAGAAGAAAGGCACAGGGGCCACAGTGTGATGTGCGCTTTTGGAAGGCTGCTCGGAGAAGGGGCACTTTCGGAGAGCTTTCTGCTTTGACCTGTGCTCCTGGCCGAGCTCTAGCTGCTGGGACTCTGAAAGGCTGAATGACTAGGAAAGTGCTTGTGTCCACGCTGTGGATTGAGCACGATCCTTTTTGCAGCAGCGAGAACACACTCGGCCCACTGGGCTCGTGAACGAGCGTTTACCAGACGTCTGCAATTCGGTGCACTGCACACACAAGCCCGGTGCTCCCCGGTTTCTTTCTCCGCCTGCCGTTGTCTGGACAGAAGAGAAGCCCAGCCACGGCATCCTACTCGGCCGCTTTTCGGCGTGTGCACTGCCCGCATACACACGGGTGCTGTGCTCGGCTTTCCCTCGGCTCCAGGCACAAGGGTGCTTTCTCAGTTTTGCAGCGTCCCCGGTTCCCCACGTTGCCCTCGCTCAGCGAAACGTGCCGGGGGAGAAGCACTTGCTGGATGAGTCTTTCCGTGTGCAAGACTTTGAACGCAGCACCACAATCTGGGCCACGAGGAAGCCTTGATGAAGAAGGTGGTTTTGTCCTGGCACCTCTCTCCAGTGCGAGATGCCTGCCGAAGCTCTTTGCCTCTTGCGAGAGTGCGGTGGGCAGCGGGGTAAACTGGAGCCGAGAAGGACCGGGCAGACAGCACCGCCATCCGACGGGTGCTTTGCAGGTTGTGCCGGGGAAAGCGGACTGGCCCTGGCTGGAAGGCGCTGCAGCTAGGCGCTCCCCCAAGTGTCGGAGGCAAAGGCCGCGTGAGCTTGCCGTCCCCGGCACGGCTCTCTGTGCGAGACGTAGCCCAGAAGCTTTCCCTTTCCATTCAGAGCACCAGAGAGGCAGAATGCAGTGGTACGTATTGCTCAGGAGGAAAGGGGCACGGCCCGGCCGCGTTCGGGCAGAAGCAGCGCGCTGGAGCGCTTCGCTGCCGGCACAGAGTTCCGGGCGAGAGGCAGACGACCGGTCCGCCTCCGGGAGAACGAAGGTACGGCGTGCTCGAAAAGGCGAGGAACGAAGCCGCGGAGCACCGGGCTCGGGTGCGCGTCGTCCGGGCTTGCGAGACGAGCGTGGCTGCCACTCTCCTGCCTGCAGAATTCACCTTACAGCCTCAGGAAGGAGGACGACGCGCCACAGTTACTTGTGCTGCTGCTGCTGCCTAGTCCTCTTGCAGAGCTCTGTGGAGGCAAATGCACTTCCCTTCCGTCTCCGAGTTTCGGAGAACACGATGGTAGGGTGCAGCGGAGCAGGGAAGTACAGAAGTGCACCGCTGAGATTGCTGTTGCTTACGTGCAGAAGGCGAAGGTGCAAGCCAGCACTGGCTTTTGCTTCTAGAGCCGTTCTCCAGGAGAGCAGCTGCTGGAGGTTGACAGCGGTAGCTGCGAGGCTGAAAAACAAGGCAGGACGTCGGGCTTAGAAGAAAGGCACAGGGGCCACAGTGTGATGTGCGCTTTTGGAAGGCTGCTCGGAGAAGGGGCACTTTCGGAGAGCTTTCTGCTTTGACCTGTGCTCCTGGCCGAGCTCTAGCTGCTGGGACTCTGAAAGGCTGAATGACTAGGAAAGTGCTTGTGTCCACGCTGTGGATTGAGCACGATCCTTTTTGCAGCAGCGAGAACACACTCGGCCCACTGGGCTCGTGAACGAGCGTTTACCAGACGTCTGCAATTCGGTGCACTGCACACACAAGCCCGGTGCTCCCCGGTTTCTTTCTCCGCCTGCCGTTGTCTGGACAGAAGAGAAGCCCAGCCACGGCATCCTACTCGGCCGCTTTTCGGCGTGTGCACTGCCCGCATACACACGGGTGCTGTGCTCGGCTTTCCCTCGGCTCCAGGCACAAGGGTGCTTTCTCAGTTTTGCAGCGTCCCCGGTTCCCCACGTTGCCCTCGCTCAGCGAAACGTGCCGGGGGAGAAGCACTTGCTGGATGAGTCTTTCCGTGTGCAAGACTTTGAACGCAGCACCACAATCTGGGCCACGAGGAAGCCTTGATGAAGAAGGTGGTTTTGTCCTGGCACCTCTCTCCAGTGCGAGATGCCTGCCGAAGCTCTTTGCCTCTTGCGAGAGTGCGGTGGGCAGCGGGGTAAACTGGAGCCGAGAAGGACCGGGCAGACAGCACCGCCATCCGACGGGTGCTTTGCAGGTTGTGCCGGGGAAAGCGGACTGGCCCTGGCTGGAAGGCGCTGCAGCTAGGCGCTCCCCCAAGTGTCGGAGGCAAAGGCCGCGTGAGCTTGCCGTCCCCGGCACGGCTCTCTGTGCGAGACGTAGCCCAGAAGCTTTCCCTTTCCATTCAGAGCACCAGAGAGGCAGAATGCAGTGGTACGTATTGCTCAGGAGGAAAGGGGCACGGCCCGGCCGCGTTCGGGCAGAAGCAGCGCGCTGGAGCGCTTCGCTGCCGGCACAGAGTTCCGGGCGAGAGGCAGACGACCGGTCCGCCTCCGGGAGAACGAAGGTACGGCGTGCTCGAAAAGGCGAGGAACGAAGCCGCGGAGCACCGGGCTCGGGTGCGCGTCGTCCGGGCTTGCGAGACGAGCGTGGCTGCCACTCTCCTGCCTGCAGAATTCACCTTACAGCCTCAGGAAGGAGGACGACGCGCCACAGTTACTTGTGCTGCTGCTGCTGCCTAGTCCTCTTGCAGAGCTCTGTGGAGGCAAATGCACTTCCCTTCCGTCTCCGAGTTTCGGAGAACACGATGGTAGGGTGCAGCGGAGCAGGGAAGTACAGAAGTGCACCGCTGAGATTGCTGTTGCTTACGTGCAGAAGGCGAAGGTGCAAGCCAGCACTGGCTTTTGCTTCTAGAGCCGTTCTCCAGGAGAGCAGCTGCTGGAGGTTGACAGCGGTAGCTGCGAGGCTGAAAAACAAGGCAGGACGTCGGGCTTAGAAGAAAGGCACAGGGGCCACAGTGTGATGTGCGCTTTTGGAAGGCTGCTCGGAGAAGGGGCACTTTCGGAGAGCTTTCTGCTTTGACCTGTGCTCCTGGCCGAGCTCTAGCTGCTGGGACTCTGAAAGGCTGAATGACTAGGAAAGTGCTTGTGTCCACGCTGTGGATTGAGCACGATCCTTTTTGCAGCAGCGAGAACACACTCGGCCCACTGGGCTCGTGAACGAGCGTTTACCAGACGTCTGCAATTCGGTGCACTGCACACACAAGCCCGGTGCTCCCCGGTTTCTTTCTCCGCCTGCCGTTGTCTGGACAGAAGAGAAGCCCAGCCACGGCATCCTACTCGGCCGCTTTTCGGCGTGTGCACTGCCCGCATACACACGGGTGCTGTGCTCGGCTTTCCCTCGGCTCCAGGCACAAGGGTGCTTTCTCAGTTTTGCAGCGTCCCCGGTTCCCCACGTTGCCCTCGCTCAGCGAAACGTGCCGGGGGAGAAGCACTTGCTGGATGAGTCTTTCCGTGTGCAAGACTTTGAACGCAGCACCACAATCTGGGCCACGAGGAAGCCTTGATGAAGAAGGTGGTTTTGTCCTGGCACCTCTCTCCAGTGCGAGATGCCTGCCGAAGCTCTTTGCCTCTTGCGAGAGTGCGGTGGGCAGCGGGGTAAACTGGAGCCGAGAAGGACCGGGCAGACAGCACCGCCATCCGACGGGTGCTTTGCAGGTTGTGCCGGGGAAAGCGGACTGGCCCTGGCTGGAAGGCGCTGCAGCTAGGCGCTCCCCCAAGTGTCGGAGGCAAAGGCCGCGTGAGCTTGCCGTCCCCGGCACGGCTCTCTGTGCGAGACGTAGCCCAGAAGCTTTCCCTTTCCATTCAGAGCACCAGAGAGGCAGAATGCAGTGGTACGTATTGCTCAGGAGGAAAGGGGCACGGCCCGGCCGCGTTCGGGCAGAAGCAGCGCGCTGGAGCGCTTCGCTGCCGGCACAGAGTTCCGGGCGAGAGGCAGACGACCGGTCCGCCTCCGGGAGAACGAAGGTACGGCGTGCTCGAAAAGGCGAGGAACGAAGCCGCGGAGCACCGGGCTCGGGTGCGCGTCGTCCGGGCTTGCGAGACGAGCGTGGCTGCCACTCTCCTGCCTGCAGAATTCACCTTACAGCCTCAGGAAGGAGGACGACGCGCCACAGTTACTTGTGCTGCTGCTGCTGCCTAGTCCTCTTGCAGAGCTCTGTGGAGGCAAATGCACTTCCCTTCCGTCTCCGAGTTTCGGAGAACACGATGGTAGGGTGCAGCGGAGCAGGGAAGTACAGAAGTGCACCGCTGAGATTGCTGTTGCTTACGTGCAGAAGGCGAAGGTGCAAGCCAGCACTGGCTTTTGCTTCTAGAGCCGTTCTCCAGGAGAGCAGCTGCTGGAGGTTGACAGCGGTAGCTGCGAGGCTGAAAAACAAGGCAGGACGTCGGGCTTAGAAGAAAGGCACAGGGGCCACAGTGTGATGTGCGCTTTTGGAAGGCTGCTCGGAGAAGGGGCACTTTCGGAGAGCTTTCTGCTTTGACCTGTGCTCCTGGCCGAGCTCTAGCTGCTGGGACTCTGAAAGGCTGAATGACTAGGAAAGTGCTTGTGTCCACGCTGTGGATTGAGCACGATCCTTTTTGCAGCAGCGAGAACACACTCGGCCCACTGGGCTCGTGAACGAGCGTTTACCAGACGTCTGCAATTCGGTGCACTGCACACACAAGCCCGGTGCTCCCCGGTTTCTTTCTCCGCCTGCCGTTGTCTGGACAGAAGAGAAGCCCAGCCACGGCATCCTACTCGGCCGCTTTTCGGCGTGTGCACTGCCCGCATACACACGGGTGCTGTGCTCGGCTTTCCCTCGGCTCCAGGCACAAGGGTGCTTTCTCAGTTTTGCAGCGTCCCCGGTTCCCCACGTTGCCCTCGCTCAGCGAAACGTGCCGGGGGAGAAGCACTTGCTGGATGAGTCTTTCCGTGTGCAAGACTTTGAACGCAGCACCACAATCTGGGCCACGAGGAAGCCTTGATGAAGAAGGTGGTTTTGTCCTGGCACCTCTCTCCAGTGCGAGATGCCTGCCGAAGCTCTTTGCCTCTTGCGAGAGTGCGGTGGGCAGCGGGGTAAACTGGAGCCGAGAAGGACCGGGCAGACAGCACCGCCATCCGACGGGTGCTTTGCAGGTTGTGCCGGGGAAAGCGGACTGGCCCTGGCTGGAAGGCGCTGCAGCTAGGCGCTCCCCCAAGTGTCGGAGGCAAAGGCCGCGTGAGCTTGCCGTCCCCGGCACGGCTCTCTGTGCGAGACGTAGCCCAGAAGCTTTCCCTTTCCATTCAGAGCACCAGAGAGGCAGAATGCAGTGGTACGTATTGCTCAGGAGGAAAGGGGCACGGCCCGGCCGCGTTCGGGCAGAAGCAGCGCGCTGGAGCGCTTCGCTGCCGGCACAGAGTTCCGGGCGAGAGGCAGACGACCGGTCCGCCTCCGGGAGAACGAAGGTACGGCGTGCTCGAAAAGGCGAGGAACGAAGCCGCGGAGCACCGGGCTCGGGTGCGCGTCGTCCGGGCTTGCGAGACGAGCGTGGCTGCCACTCTCCTGCCTGCAGAATTCACCTTACAGCCTCAGGAAGGAGGACGACGCGCCACAGTTACTTGTGCTGCTGCTGCTGCCTAGTCCTCTTGCAGAGCTCTGTGGAGGCAAATGCACTTCCCTTCCGTCTCCGAGTTTCGGAGAACACGATGGTAGGGTGCAGCGGAGCAGGGAAGTACAGAAGTGCACCGCTGAGATTGCTGTTGCTTACGTGCAGAAGGCGAAGGTGCAAGCCAGCACTGGCTTTTGCTTCTAGAGCCGTTCTCCAGGAGAGCAGCTGCTGGAGGTTGACAGCGGTAGCTGCGAGGCTGAAAAACAAGGCAGGACGTCGGGCTTAGAAGAAAGGCACAGGGGCCACAGTGTGATGTGCGCTTTTGGAAGGCTGCTCGGAGAAGGGGCACTTTCGGAGAGCTTTCTGCTTTGACCTGTGCTCCTGGCCGAGCTCTAGCTGCTGGGACTCTGAAAGGCTGAATGACTAGGAAAGTGCTTGTGTCCACGCTGTGGATTGAGCACGATCCTTTTTGCAGCAGCGAGAACACACTCGGCCCACTGGGCTCGTGAACGAGCGTTTACCAGACGTCTGCAATTCGGTGCACTGCACACACAAGCCCGGTGCTCCCCGGTTTCTTTCTCCGCCTGCCGTTGTCTGGACAGAAGAGAAGCCCAGCCACGGCATCCTACTCGGCCGCTTTTCGGCGTGTGCACTGCCCGCATACACACGGGTGCTGTGCTCGGCTTTCCCTCGGCTCCAGGCACAAGGGTGCTTTCTCAGTTTTGCAGCGTCCCCGGTTCCCCACGTTGCCCTCGCTCAGCGAAACGTGCCGGGGGAGAAGCACTTGCTGGATGAGTCTTTCCGTGTGCAAGACTTTGAACGCAGCACCACAATCTGGGCCACGAGGAAGCCTTGATGAAGAAGGTGGTTTTGTCCTGGCACCTCTCTCCAGTGCGAGATGCCTGCCGAAGCTCTTTGCCTCTTGCGAGAGTGCGGTGGGCAGCGGGGTAAACTGGAGCCGAGAAGGACCGGGCAGACAGCACCGCCATCCGACGGGTGCTTTGCAGGTTGTGCCGGGGAAAGCGGACTGGCCCTGGCTGGAAGGCGCTGCAGCTAGGCGCTCCCCCAAGTGTCGGAGGCAAAGGCCGCGTGAGCTTGCCGTCCCCGGCACGGCTCTCTGTGCGAGACGTAGCCCAGAAGCTTTCCCTTTCCATTCAGAGCACCAGAGAGGCAGAATGCAGTGGTACGTATTGCTCAGGAGGAAAGGGGCACGGCCCGGCCGCGTTCGGGCAGAAGCAGCGCGCTGGAGCGCTTCGCTGCCGGCACAGAGTTCCGGGCGAGAGGCAGACGACCGGTCCGCCTCCGGGAGAACGAAGGTACGGCGTGCTCGAAAAGGCGAGGAACGAAGCCGCGGAGCACCGGGCTCGGGTGCGCGTCGTCCGGGCTTGCGAGACGAGCGTGGCTGCCACTCTCCTGCCTGCAGAATTCACCTTACAGCCTCAGGAAGGAGGACGACGCGCCACAGTTACTTGTGCTGCTGCTGCTGCCTAGTCCTCTTGCAGAGCTCTGTGGAGGCAAATGCACTTCCCTTCCGTCTCCGAGTTTCGGAGAACACGATGGTAGGGTGCAGCGGAGCAGGGAAGTACAGAAGTGCACCGCTGAGATTGCTGTTGCTTACGTGCAGAAGGCGAAGGTGCAAGCCAGCACTGGCTTTTGCTTCTAGAGCCGTTCTCCAGGAGAGCAGCTGCTGGAGGTTGACAGCGGTAGCTGCGAGGCTGAAAAACAAGGCAGGACGTCGGGCTTAGAAGAAAGGCACAGGGGCCACAGTGTGATGTGCGCTTTTGGAAGGCTGCTCGGAGAAGGGGCACTTTCGGAGAGCTTTCTGCTTTGACCTGTGCTCCTGGCCGAGCTCTAGCTGCTGGGACTCTGAAAGGCTGAATGACTAGGAAAGTGCTTGTGTCCACGCTGTGGATTGAGCACGATCCTTTTTGCAGCAGCGAGAACACACTCGGCCCACTGGGCTCGTGAACGAGCGTTTACCAGACGTCTGCAATTCGGTGCACTGCACACACAAGCCCGGTGCTCCCCGGTTTCTTTCTCCGCCTGCCGTTGTCTGGACAGAAGAGAAGCCCAGCCACGGCATCCTACTCGGCCGCTTTTCGGCGTGTGCACTGCCCGCATACACACGGGTGCTGTGCTCGGCTTTCCCTCGGCTCCAGGCACAAGGGTGCTTTCTCAGTTTTGCAGCGTCCCCGGTTCCCCACGTTGCCCTCGCTCAGCGAAACGTGCCGGGGGAGAAGCACTTGCTGGATGAGTCTTTCCGTGTGCAAGACTTTGAACGCAGCACCACAATCTGGGCCACGAGGAAGCCTTGATGAAGAAGGTGGTTTTGTCCTGGCACCTCTCTCCAGTGCGAGATGCCTGCCGAAGCTCTTTGCCTCTTGCGAGAGTGCGGTGGGCAGCGGGGTAAACTGGAGCCGAGAAGGACCGGGCAGACAGCACCGCCATCCGACGGGTGCTTTGCAGGTTGTGCCGGGGAAAGCGGACTGGCCCTGGCTGGAAGGCGCTGCAGCTAGGCGCTCCCCCAAGTGTCGGAGGCAAAGGCCGCGTGAGCTTGCCGTCCCCGGCACGGCTCTCTGTGCGAGACGTAGCCCAGAAGCTTTCCCTTTCCATTCAGAGCACCAGAGAGGCAGAATGCAGTGGTACGTATTGCTCAGGAGGAAAGGGGCACGGCCCGGCCGCGTTCGGGCAGAAGCAGCGCGCTGGAGCGCTTCGCTGCCGGCACAGAGTTCCGGGCGAGAGGCAGACGACCGGTCCGCCTCCGGGAGAACGAAGGTACGGCGTGCTCGAAAAGGCGAGGAACGAAGCCGCGGAGCACCGGGCTCGGGTGCGCGTCGTCCGGGCTTGCGAGACGAGCGTGGCTGCCACTCTCCTGCCTGCAGAATTCACCTTACAGCCTCAGGAAGGAGGACGACGCGCCACAGTTACTTGTGCTGCTGCTGCTGCCTAGTCCTCTTGCAGAGCTCTGTGGAGGCAAATGCACTTCCCTTCCGTCTCCGAGTTTCGGAGAACACGATGGTAGGGTGCAGCGGAGCAGGGAAGTACAGAAGTGCACCGCTGAGATTGCTGTTGCTTACGTGCAGAAGGCGAAGGTGCAAGCCAGCACTGGCTTTTGCTTCTAGAGCCGTTCTCCAGGAGAGCAGCTGCTGGAGGTTGACAGCGGTAGCTGCGAGGCTGAAAAACAAGGCAGGACGTCGGGCTTAGAAGAAAGGCACAGGGGCCACAGTGTGATGTGCGCTTTTGGAAGGCTGCTCGGAGAAGGGGCACTTTCGGAGAGCTTTCTGCTTTGACCTGTGCTCCTGGCCGAGCTCTAGCTGCTGGGACTCTGAAAGGCTGAATGACTAGGAAAGTGCTTGTGTCCACGCTGTGGATTGAGCACGATCCTTTTTGCAGCAGCGAGAACACACTCGGCCCACTGGGCTCGTGAACGAGCGTTTACCAGACGTCTGCAATTCGGTGCACTGCACACACAAGCCCGGTGCTCCCCGGTTTCTTTCTCCGCCTGCCGTTGTCTGGACAGAAGAGAAGCCCAGCCACGGCATCCTACTCGGCCGCTTTTCGGCGTGTGCACTGCCCGCATACACACGGGTGCTGTGCTCGGCTTTCCCTCGGCTCCAGGCACAAGGGTGCTTTCTCAGTTTTGCAGCGTCCCCGGTTCCCCACGTTGCCCTCGCTCAGCGAAACGTGCCGGGGGAGAAGCACTTGCTGGATGAGTCTTTCCGTGTGCAAGACTTTGAACGCAGCACCACAATCTGGGCCACGAGGAAGCCTTGATGAAGAAGGTGGTTTTGTCCTGGCACCTCTCTCCAGTGCGAGATGCCTGCCGAAGCTCTTTGCCTCTTGCGAGAGTGCGGTGGGCAGCGGGGTAAACTGGAGCCGAGAAGGACCGGGCAGACAGCACCGCCATCCGACGGGTGCTTTGCAGGTTGTGCCGGGGAAAGCGGACTGGCCCTGGCTGGAAGGCGCTGCAGCTAGGCGCTCCCCCAAGTGTCGGAGGCAAAGGCCGCGTGAGCTTGCCGTCCCCGGCACGGCTCTCTGTGCGAGACGTAGCCCAGAAGCTTTCCCTTTCCATTCAGAGCACCAGAGAGGCAGAATGCAGTGGTACGTATTGCTCAGGAGGAAAGGGGCACGGCCCGGCCGCGTTCGGGCAGAAGCAGCGCGCTGGAGCGCTTCGCTGCCGGCACAGAGTTCCGGGCGAGAGGCAGACGACCGGTCCGCCTCCGGGAGAACGAAGGTACGGCGTGCTCGAAAAGGCGAGGAACGAAGCCGCGGAGCACCGGGCTCGGGTGCGCGTCGTCCGGGCTTGCGAGACGAGCGTGGCTGCCACTCTCCTGCCTGCAGAATTCACCTTACAGCCTCAGGAAGGAGGACGACGCGCCACAGTTACTTGTGCTGCTGCTGCTGCCTAGTCCTCTTGCAGAGCTCTGTGGAGGCAAATGCACTTCCCTTCCGTCTCCGAGTTTCGGAGAACACGATGGTAGGGTGCAGCGGAGCAGGGAAGTACAGAAGTGCACCGCTGAGATTGCTGTTGCTTACGTGCAGAAGGCGAAGGTGCAAGCCAGCACTGGCTTTTGCTTCTAGAGCCGTTCTCCAGGAGAGCAGCTGCTGGAGGTTGACAGCGGTAGCTGCGAGGCTGAAAAACAAGGCAGGACGTCGGGCTTAGAAGAAAGGCACAGGGGCCACAGTGTGATGTGCGCTTTTGGAAGGCTGCTCGGAGAAGGGGCACTTTCGGAGAGCTTTCTGCTTTGACCTGTGCTCCTGGCCGAGCTCTAGCTGCTGGGACTCTGAAAGGCTGAATGACTAGGAAAGTGCTTGTGTCCACGCTGTGGATTGAGCACGATCCTTTTTGCAGCAGCGAGAACACACTCGGCCCACTGGGCTCGTGAACGAGCGTTTACCAGACGTCTGCAATTCGGTGCACTGCACACACAAGCCCGGTGCTCCCCGGTTTCTTTCTCCGCCTGCCGTTGTCTGGACAGAAGAGAAGCCCAGCCACGGCATCCTACTCGGCCGCTTTTCGGCGTGTGCACTGCCCGCATACACACGGGTGCTGTGCTCGGCTTTCCCTCGGCTCCAGGCACAAGGGTGCTTTCTCAGTTTTGCAGCGTCCCCGGTTCCCCACGTTGCCCTCGCTCAGCGAAACGTGCCGGGGGAGAAGCACTTGCTGGATGAGTCTTTCCGTGTGCAAGACTTTGAACGCAGCACCACAATCTGGGCCACGAGGAAGCCTTGATGAAGAAGGTGGTTTTGTCCTGGCACCTCTCTCCAGTGCGAGATGCCTGCCGAAGCTCTTTGCCTCTTGCGAGAGTGCGGTGGGCAGCGGGGTAAACTGGAGCCGAGAAGGACCGGGCAGACAGCACCGCCATCCGACGGGTGCTTTGCAGGTTGTGCCGGGGAAAGCGGACTGGCCCTGGCTGGAAGGCGCTGCAGCTAGGCGCTCCCCCAAGTGTCGGAGGCAAAGGCCGCGTGAGCTTGCCGTCCCCGGCACGGCTCTCTGTGCGAGACGTAGCCCAGAAGCTTTCCCTTTCCATTCAGAGCACCAGAGAGGCAGAATGCAGTGGTACGTATTGCTCAGGAGGAAAGGGGCACGGCCCGGCCGCGTTCGGGCAGAAGCAGCGCGCTGGAGCGCTTCGCTGCCGGCACAGAGTTCCGGGCGAGAGGCAGACGACCGGTCCGCCTCCGGGAGAACGAAGGTACGGCGTGCTCGAAAAGGCGAGGAACGAAGCCGCGGAGCACCGGGCTCGGGTGCGCGTCGTCCGGGCTTGCGAGACGAGCGTGGCTGCCACTCTCCTGCCTGCAGAATTCACCTTACAGCCTCAGGAAGGAGGACGACGCGCCACAGTTACTTGTGCTGCTGCTGCTGCCTAGTCCTCTTGCAGAGCTCTGTGGAGGCAAATGCACTTCCCTTCCGTCTCCGAGTTTCGGAGAACACGATGGTAGGGTGCAGCGGAGCAGGGAAGTACAGAAGTGCACCGCTGAGATTGCTGTTGCTTACGTGCAGAAGGCGAAGGTGCAAGCCAGCACTGGCTTTTGCTTCTAGAGCCGTTCTCCAGGAGAGCAGCTGCTGGAGGTTGACAGCGGTAGCTGCGAGGCTGAAAAACAAGGCAGGACGTCGGGCTTAGAAGAAAGGCACAGGGGCCACAGTGTGATGTGCGCTTTTGGAAGGCTGCTCGGAGAAGGGGCACTTTCGGAGAGCTTTCTGCTTTGACCTGTGCTCCTGGCCGAGCTCTAGCTGCTGGGACTCTGAAAGGCTGAATGACTAGGAAAGTGCTTGTGTCCACGCTGTGGATTGAGCACGATCCTTTTTGCAGCAGCGAGAACACACTCGGCCCACTGGGCTCGTGAACGAGCGTTTACCAGACGTCTGCAATTCGGTGCACTGCACACACAAGCCCGGTGCTCCCCGGTTTCTTTCTCCGCCTGCCGTTGTCTGGACAGAAGAGAAGCCCAGCCACGGCATCCTACTCGGCCGCTTTTCGGCGTGTGCACTGCCCGCATACACACGGGTGCTGTGCTCGGCTTTCCCTCGGCTCCAGGCACAAGGGTGCTTTCTCAGTTTTGCAGCGTCCCCGGTTCCCCACGTTGCCCTCGCTCAGCGAAACGTGCCGGGGGAGAAGCACTTGCTGGATGAGTCTTTCCGTGTGCAAGACTTTGAACGCAGCACCACAATCTGGGCCACGAGGAAGCCTTGATGAAGAAGGTGGTTTTGTCCTGGCACCTCTCTCCAGTGCGAGATGCCTGCCGAAGCTCTTTGCCTCTTGCGAGAGTGCGGTGGGCAGCGGGGTAAACTGGAGCCGAGAAGGACCGGGCAGACAGCACCGCCATCCGACGGGTGCTTTGCAGGTTGTGCCGGGGAAAGCGGACTGGCCCTGGCTGGAAGGCGCTGCAGCTAGGCGCTCCCCCAAGTGTCGGAGGCAAAGGCCGCGTGAGCTTGCCGTCCCCGGCACGGCTCTCTGTGCGAGACGTAGCCCAGAAGCTTTCCCTTTCCATTCAGAGCACCAGAGAGGCAGAATGCAGTGGTACGTATTGCTCAGGAGGAAAGGGGCACGGCCCGGCCGCGTTCGGGCAGAAGCAGCGCGCTGGAGCGCTTCGCTGCCGGCACAGAGTTCCGGGCGAGAGGCAGACGACCGGTCCGCCTCCGGGAGAACGAAGGTACGGCGTGCTCGAAAAGGCGAGGAACGAAGCCGCGGAGCACCGGGCTCGGGTGCGCGTCGTCCGGGCTTGCGAGACGAGCGTGGCTGCCACTCTCCTGCCTGCAGAATTCACCTTACAGCCTCAGGAAGGAGGACGACGCGCCACAGTTACTTGTGCTGCTGCTGCTGCCTAGTCCTCTTGCAGAGCTCTGTGGAGGCAAATGCACTTCCCTTCCGTCTCCGAGTTTCGGAGAACACGATGGTAGGGTGCAGCGGAGCAGGGAAGTACAGAAGTGCACCGCTGAGATTGCTGTTGCTTACGTGCAGAAGGCGAAGGTGCAAGCCAGCACTGGCTTTTGCTTCTAGAGCCGTTCTCCAGGAGAGCAGCTGCTGGAGGTTGACAGCGGTAGCTGCGAGGCTGAAAAACAAGGCAGGACGTCGGGCTTAGAAGAAAGGCACAGGGGCCACAGTGTGATGTGCGCTTTTGGAAGGCTGCTCGGAGAAGGGGCACTTTCGGAGAGCTTTCTGCTTTGACCTGTGCTCCTGGCCGAGCTCTAGCTGCTGGGACTCTGAAAGGCTGAATGACTAGGAAAGTGCTTGTGTCCACGCTGTGGATTGAGCACGATCCTTTTTGCAGCAGCGAGAACACACTCGGCCCACTGGGCTCGTGAACGAGCGTTTACCAGACGTCTGCAATTCGGTGCACTGCACACACAAGCCCGGTGCTCCCCGGTTTCTTTCTCCGCCTGCCGTTGTCTGGACAGAAGAGAAGCCCAGCCACGGCATCCTACTCGGCCGCTTTTCGGCGTGTGCACTGCCCGCATACACACGGGTGCTGTGCTCGGCTTTCCCTCGGCTCCAGGCACAAGGGTGCTTTCTCAGTTTTGCAGCGTCCCCGGTTCCCCACGTTGCCCTCGCTCAGCGAAACGTGCCGGGGGAGAAGCACTTGCTGGATGAGTCTTTCCGTGTGCAAGACTTTGAACGCAGCACCACAATCTGGGCCACGAGGAAGCCTTGATGAAGAAGGTGGTTTTGTCCTGGCACCTCTCTCCAGTGCGAGATGCCTGCCGAAGCTCTTTGCCTCTTGCGAGAGTGCGGTGGGCAGCGGGGTAAACTGGAGCCGAGAAGGACCGGGCAGACAGCACCGCCATCCGACGGGTGCTTTGCAGGTTGTGCCGGGGAAAGCGGACTGGCCCTGGCTGGAAGGCGCTGCAGCTAGGCGCTCCCCCAAGTGTCGGAGGCAAAGGCCGCGTGAGCTTGCCGTCCCCGGCACGGCTCTCTGTGCGAGACGTAGCCCAGAAGCTTTCCCTTTCCATTCAGAGCACCAGAGAGGCAGAATGCAGTGGTACGTATTGCTCAGGAGGAAAGGGGCACGGCCCGGCCGCGTTCGGGCAGAAGCAGCGCGCTGGAGCGCTTCGCTGCCGGCACAGAGTTCCGGGCGAGAGGCAGACGACCGGTCCGCCTCCGGGAGAACGAAGGTACGGCGTGCTCGAAAAGGCGAGGAACGAAGCCGCGGAGCACCGGGCTCGGGTGCGCGTCGTCCGGGCTTGCGAGACGAGCGTGGCTGCCACTCTCCTGCCTGCAGAATTCACCTTACAGCCTCAGGAAGGAGGACGACGCGCCACAGTTACTTGTGCTGCTGCTGCTGCCTAGTCCTCTTGCAGAGCTCTGTGGAGGCAAATGCACTTCCCTTCCGTCTCCGAGTTTCGGAGAACACGATGGTAGGGTGCAGCGGAGCAGGGAAGTACAGAAGTGCACCGCTGAGATTGCTGTTGCTTACGTGCAGAAGGCGAAGGTGCAAGCCAGCACTGGCTTTTGCTTCTAGAGCCGTTCTCCAGGAGAGCAGCTGCTGGAGGTTGACAGCGGTAGCTGCGAGGCTGAAAAACAAGGCAGGACGTCGGGCTTAGAAGAAAGGCACAGGGGCCACAGTGTGATGTGCGCTTTTGGAAGGCTGCTCGGAGAAGGGGCACTTTCGGAGAGCTTTCTGCTTTGACCTGTGCTCCTGGCCGAGCTCTAGCTGCTGGGACTCTGAAAGGCTGAATGACTAGGAAAGTGCTTGTGTCCACGCTGTGGATTGAGCACGATCCTTTTTGCAGCAGCGAGAACACACTCGGCCCACTGGGCTCGTGAACGAGCGTTTACCAGACGTCTGCAATTCGGTGCACTGCACACACAAGCCCGGTGCTCCCCGGTTTCTTTCTCCGCCTGCCGTTGTCTGGACAGAAGAGAAGCCCAGCCACGGCATCCTACTCGGCCGCTTTTCGGCGTGTGCACTGCCCGCATACACACGGGTGCTGTGCTCGGCTTTCCCTCGGCTCCAGGCACAAGGGTGCTTTCTCAGTTTTGCAGCGTCCCCGGTTCCCCACGTTGCCCTCGCTCAGCGAAACGTGCCGGGGGAGAAGCACTTGCTGGATGAGTCTTTCCGTGTGCAAGACTTTGAACGCAGCACCACAATCTGGGCCACGAGGAAGCCTTGATGAAGAAGGTGGTTTTGTCCTGGCACCTCTCTCCAGTGCGAGATGCCTGCCGAAGCTCTTTGCCTCTTGCGAGAGTGCGGTGGGCAGCGGGGTAAACTGGAGCCGAGAAGGACCGGGCAGACAGCACCGCCATCCGACGGGTGCTTTGCAGGTTGTGCCGGGGAAAGCGGACTGGCCCTGGCTGGAAGGCGCTGCAGCTAGGCGCTCCCCCAAGTGTCGGAGGCAAAGGCCGCGTGAGCTTGCCGTCCCCGGCACGGCTCTCTGTGCGAGACGTAGCCCAGAAGCTTTCCCTTTCCATTCAGAGCACCAGAGAGGCAGAATGCAGTGGTACGTATTGCTCAGGAGGAAAGGGGCACGGCCCGGCCGCGTTCGGGCAGAAGCAGCGCGCTGGAGCGCTTCGCTGCCGGCACAGAGTTCCGGGCGAGAGGCAGACGACCGGTCCGCCTCCGGGAGAACGAAGGTACGGCGTGCTCGAAAAGGCGAGGAACGAAGCCGCGGAGCACCGGGCTCGGGTGCGCGTCGTCCGGGCTTGCGAGACGAGCGTGGCTGCCACTCTCCTGCCTGCAGAATTCACCTTACAGCCTCAGGAAGGAGGACGACGCGCCACAGTTACTTGTGCTGCTGCTGCTGCCTAGTCCTCTTGCAGAGCTCTGTGGAGGCAAATGCACTTCCCTTCCGTCTCCGAGTTTCGGAGAACACGATGGTAGGGTGCAGCGGAGCAGGGAAGTACAGAAGTGCACCGCTGAGATTGCTGTTGCTTACGTGCAGAAGGCGAAGGTGCAAGCCAGCACTGGCTTTTGCTTCTAGAGCCGTTCTCCAGGAGAGCAGCTGCTGGAGGTTGACAGCGGTAGCTGCGAGGCTGAAAAACAAGGCAGGACGTCGGGCTTAGAAGAAAGGCACAGGGGCCACAGTGTGATGTGCGCTTTTGGAAGGCTGCTCGGAGAAGGGGCACTTTCGGAGAGCTTTCTGCTTTGACCTGTGCTCCTGGCCGAGCTCTAGCTGCTGGGACTCTGAAAGGCTGAATGACTAGGAAAGTGCTTGTGTCCACGCTGTGGATTGAGCACGATCCTTTTTGCAGCAGCGAGAACACACTCGGCCCACTGGGCTCGTGAACGAGCGTTTACCAGACGTCTGCAATTCGGTGCACTGCACACACAAGCCCGGTGCTCCCCGGTTTCTTTCTCCGCCTGCCGTTGTCTGGACAGAAGAGAAGCCCAGCCACGGCATCCTACTCGGCCGCTTTTCGGCGTGTGCACTGCCCGCATACACACGGGTGCTGTGCTCGGCTTTCCCTCGGCTCCAGGCACAAGGGTGCTTTCTCAGTTTTGCAGCGTCCCCGGTTCCCCACGTTGCCCTCGCTCAGCGAAACGTGCCGGGGGAGAAGCACTTGCTGGATGAGTCTTTCCGTGTGCAAGACTTTGAACGCAGCACCACAATCTGGGCCACGAGGAAGCCTTGATGAAGAAGGTGGTTTTGTCCTGGCACCTCTCTCCAGTGCGAGATGCCTGCCGAAGCTCTTTGCCTCTTGCGAGAGTGCGGTGGGCAGCGGGGTAAACTGGAGCCGAGAAGGACCGGGCAGACAGCACCGCCATCCGACGGGTGCTTTGCAGGTTGTGCCGGGGAAAGCGGACTGGCCCTGGCTGGAAGGCGCTGCAGCTAGGCGCTCCCCCAAGTGTCGGAGGCAAAGGCCGCGTGAGCTTGCCGTCCCCGGCACGGCTCTCTGTGCGAGACGTAGCCCAGAAGCTTTCCCTTTCCATTCAGAGCACCAGAGAGGCAGAATGCAGTGGTACGTATTGCTCAGGAGGAAAGGGGCACGGCCCGGCCGCGTTCGGGCAGAAGCAGCGCGCTGGAGCGCTTCGCTGCCGGCACAGAGTTCCGGGCGAGAGGCAGACGACCGAGTCCGCCTCCGGGAGAACGAAGGTACGGCGTGCTCGAAAAGGCGAGGAACGAAGCCGCGGAGCACCGGGCTCGGGTGCGCGTCGTCCGGGCTTGCGAGACGAGCGTGGCTGCCACTCTCCTGCCTGCAGAATTCACCTTACAGCCTCAGGAAGGAGGACGACGCGCCACAGTTACTTGTGCTGCTGCTGCTGCCTAGTCCTCTTGCAGAGCTCTGTGGAGGCAAATGCACTTCCCTTCCGTCTCCGAGTTTCGGAGAACACGATGGTAGGGTGCAGCGGAGCAGGGAAGTACAGAAGTGCACCGCTGAGATTGCTGTTGCTTACGTGCAGAAGGCGAAGGTGCAAGCCAGCACTGGCTTTTGCTTCTAGAGCCGTTCTCCAGGAGAGCAGCTGCTGGAGGTTGACAGCGGTAGCTGCGAGGCTGAAAAACAAGGCAGGACGTCGGGCTTAGAAGAAAGGCACAGGGGCCACAGTGTGATGTGCGCTTTTGGAAGGCTGCTCGGAGAAGGGGCACTTTCGGAGAGCTTTCTGCTTTGACCTGTGCTCCTGGCCGAGCTCTAGCTGCTGGGACTCTGAAAGGCTGAATGACTAGGAAAGTGCTTGTGTCCACGCTGTGGATTGAGCACGATCCTTTTTGCAGCAGCGAGAACACACTCGGCCCACTGGGCTCGTGAACGAGCGTTTACCAGACGTCTGCAATTCGGTGCACTGCACACACAAGCCCGGTGCTCCCCGGTTTCTTTCTCCGCCTGCCGTTGTCTGGACAGAAGAGAAGCCCAGCCACGGCATCCTACTCGGCCGCTTTTCGGCGTGTGCACTGCCCGCATACACACGGGTGCTGTGCTCGGCTTTCCCTCGGCTCCAGGCACAAGGGTGCTTTCTCAGTTTTGCAGCGTCCCCGGTTCCCCACGTTGCCCTCGCTCAGCGAAACGTGCCGGGGGAGAAGCACTTGCTGGATGAGTCTTTCCGTGTGCAAGACTTTGAACGCAGCACCACAATCTGGGCCACGAGGAAGCCTTGATGAAGAAGGTGGTTTTGTCCTGGCACCTCTCTCCAGTGCGAGATGCCTGCCGAAGCTCTTTGCCTCTTGCGAGAGTGCGGTGGGCAGCGGGGTAAACTGGAGCCGAGAAGGACCGGGCAGACAGCACCGCCATCCGACGGGTGCTTTGCAGGTTGTGCCGGGGAAAGCGGACTGGCCCTGGCTGGAAGGCGCTGCAGCTAGGCGCTCCCCCAAGTGTCGGAGGCAAAGGCCGCGTGAGCTTGCCGTCCCCGGCACGGCTCTCTGTGCGAGACGTAGCCCAGAAGCTTTCCCTTTCCATTCAGAGCACCAGAGAGGCAGAATGCAGTGGTACGTATTGCTCAGGAGGAAAGGGGCACGGCCCGGCCGCGTTCGGGCAGAAGCAGCGCGCTGGAGCGCTTCGCTGCCGGCACAGAGTTCCGGGCGAGAGGCAGACGACCGGTCCGCCTCCGGGAGAACGAAGGTACGGCGTGCTCGAAAAGGCGAGGAACGAAGCCGCGGAGCACCGGGCTCGGGTGCGCGTCGTCCGGGCTTGCGAGACGAGCGTGGCTGCCACTCTCCTGCCTGCAGAATTCACCTTACAGCCTCAGGAAGGAGGACGACGCGCCACAGTTACTTGTGCTGCTGCTGCTGCCTAGTCCTCTTGCAGAGCTCTGTGGAGGCAAATGCACTTCCCTTCCGTCTCCGAGTTTCGGAGAACACGATGGTAGGGTGCAGCGGAGCAGGGAAGTACAGAAGTGCACCGCTGAGATTGCTGTTGCTTACGTGCAGAAGGCGAAGGTGCAAGCCAGCACTGGCTTTTGCTTCTAGAGCCGTTCTCCAGGAGAGCAGCTGCTGGAGGTTGACAGCGGTAGCTGCGAGGCTGAAAAACAAGGCAGGACGTCGGGCTTAGAAGAAAGGCACAGGGGCCACAGTGTGATGTGCGCTTTTGGAAGGCTGCTCGGAGAAGGGGCACTTTCGGAGAGCTTTCTGCTTTGACCTGTGCTCCTGGCCGAGCTCTAGCTGCTGGGACTCTGAAAGGCTGAATGACTAGGAAAGTGCTTGTGTCCACGCTGTGGATTGAGCACGATCCTTTTTGCAGCAGCGAGAACACACTCGGCCCACTGGGCTCGTGAACGAGCGTTTACCAGACGTCTGCAATTCGGTGCACTGCACACACAAGCCCGGTGCTCCCCGGTTTCTTTCTCCGCCTGCCGTTGTCTGGACAGAAGAGAAGCCCAGCCACGGCATCCTACTCGGCCGCTTTTCGGCGTGTGCACTGCCCGCATACACACGGGTGCTGTGCTCGGCTTTCCCTCGGCTCCAGGCACAAGGGTGCTTTCTCAGTTTTGCAGCGTCCCCGGTTCCCCACGTTGCCCTCGCTCAGCGAAACGTGCCGGGGGAGAAGCACTTGCTGGATGAGTCTTTCCGTGTGCAAGACTTTGAACGCAGCACCACAATCTGGGCCACGAGGAAGCCTTGATGAAGAAGGTGGTTTTGTCCTGGCACCTCTCTCCAGTGCGAGATGCCTGCCGAAGCTCTTTGCCTCTTGCGAGAGTGCGGTGGGCAGCGGGGTAAACTGGAGCCGAGAAGGACCGGGCAGACAGCACCGCCATCCGACGGGTGCTTTGCAGGTTGTGCCGGGGAAAGCGGACTGGCCCTGGCTGGAAGGCGCTGCAGCTAGGCGCTCCCCCAAGTGTCGGAGGCAAAGGCCGCGTGAGCTTGCCGTCCCCGGCACGGCTCTCTGTGCGAGACGTAGCCCAGAAGCTTTCCCTTTCCATTCAGAGCACCAGAGAGGCAGAATGCAGTGGTACGTATTGCTCAGGAGGAAAGGGGCACGGCCCGGCCGCGTTCGGGCAGAAGCAGCGCGCTGGAGCGCTTCGCTGCCGGCACAGAGTTCCGGGCGAGAGGCAGACGACCGGTCCGCCTCCGGGAGAACGAAGGTACGGCGTGCTCGAAAAGGCGAGGAACGAAGCCGCGGAGCACCGGGCTCGGGT
The DNA here is from genome assembly GCF_041296385.1 of Aphelocoma coerulescens. Lineage (NCBI taxonomy): Eukaryota > Metazoa > Chordata > Aves > Passeriformes > Corvidae > Aphelocoma > Aphelocoma coerulescens. Next base: position 91,787 of record NW_027183573.1, read on the forward strand.
GCGCGTCGTCCGGGCTTGCGAGACGAGCGTGGCTGCCACTCTCCTGCCTGCAGAATTCACCTTACAGCCTCAGGAAGGAGGACGACGCGCCACAGTTACTTGTGCTGCTGCTGCTGCCTAGTCCTCTTGCAGAGCTCTGTGGAGGCAAATGCACTTCCCTTCCGTCTCCGAGTTTCGGAGAACACGATGGTAGGGTGCAGCGGAGCAGGGAAGTACAGAAGTGCACCGCTGAGATTGCTGTTGCTTACGTGCAGAAGGCGAAGGTGCAAGCCAGCACTGGCTTTTGCTTCTAGAGCCGTTCTCCAGGAGAGCAGCTGCTGGAGGTTGACAGCGGTAGCTGCGAGGCTGAAAAACAAGGCAGGACGTCGGGCTTAGAAGAAAGGCACAGGGGCCACAGTGTGATGTGCGCTTTTGGAAGGCTGCTCGGAGAAGGGGCACTTTCGGAGAGCTTTCTGCTTTGACCTGTGCTCCTGGCCGAGCTCTAGCTGCTGGGACTCTGAAAGGCTGAATGACTAGGAAAGTGCTTGTGTCCACGCTGTGGATTGAGCACGATCCTTTTTGCAGCAGCGAGAACACACTCGGCCCACTGGGCTCGTGAACGAGCGTTTACCAGACGTCTGCAATTCGGTGCACTGCACACACAAGCCCGGTGCTCCCCGGTTTCTTTCTCCGCCTGCCGTTGTCTGGACAGAAGAGAAGCCCAGCCACGGCATCCTACTCGGCCGCTTTTCGGCGTGTGCACTGCCCGCATACACACGGGTGCTGTGCTCGGCTTTCCCTCGGCTCCAGGCACAAGGGTGCTTTCTCAGTTTTGCAGCGTCCCCGGTTCCCCACGTTGCCCTCGCTCAGCGAAACGTGCCGGGGGAGAAGCACTTGCTGGATGAGTCTTTCCGTGTGCAAGACTTTGAACGCAGCACCACAATCTGGGCCACGAGGAAGCCTTGATGAAGAAGGTGGTTTTGTCCTGGCACCTCTCTCCAGTGCGAGATGCCTGCCGAAGCTCTTTGCCTCTTGCGAGAGTGCGGTGGGCAGCGGGGTAAACTGGAGCCGAGAAGGACCGGGCAGACAGCACCGCCATCCGACGGGTGCTTTGCAGGTTGTGCCGGGGAAAGCGGACTGGCCCTGGCTGGAAGGCGCTGCAGCTAGGCGCTCCCCCAAGTGTCGGAGGCAAAGGCCGCGTGAGCTTGCCGTCCCCGGCACGGCTCTCTGTGCGAGACGTAGCCCAGAAGCTTTCCCTTTCCATTCAGAGCACCAGAGAGGCAGAATGCAGTGGTACGTATTGCTCAGGAGGAAAGGGGCACGGCCCGGCCGCGTTCGGGCAGAAGCAGCGCGCTGGAGCGCTTCGCTGCCGGCACAGAGTTCCGGGCGAGAGGCAGACGACCGGTCCGCCTCCGGGAGAACGAAGGTACGGCGTGCTCGAAAAGGCGAGGAACGAAGCCGCGGAGCACCGGGCTCGGGTGCGCGTCGTCCGGGCTTGCGAGACGAGCGTGGCTGCCACTCTCCTGCCTGCAGAATTCACCTTACAGCCTCAGGAAGGAGGACGACGCGCCACAGTTACTTGTGCTGCTGCTGCTGCCTAGTCCTCTTGCAGAGCTCTGTGGAGGCAAATGCACTTCCCTTCCGTCTCCGAGTTTCGGAGAACACGATGGTAGGGTGCAGCGGAGCAGGGAAGTACAGAAGTGCACCGCTGAGATTGCTGTTGCTTACGTGCAGAAGGCGAAGGTGCAAGCCAGCACTGGCTTTTGCTTCTAGAGCCGTTCTCCAGGAGAGCAGCTGCTGGAGGTTGACAGCGGTAGCTGCGAGGCTGAAAAACAAGGCAGGACGTCGGGCTTAGAAGAAAGGCACAGGGGCCACAGTGTGATGTGCGCTTTTGGAAGGCTGCTCGGAGAAGGGGCACTTTCGGAGAGCTTTCTGCTTTGACCTGTGCTCCTGGCCGAGCTCTAGCTGCTGGGACTCTGAAAGGCTGAATGACTAGGAAAGTGCTTGTGTCCACGCTGTGGATTGAGCACGATCCTTTTTGCAGCAGCGAGAACACACTCGGCCCACTGGGCTCGTGAACGAGCGTTTACCAGACGTCTGCAATTCGGTGCACTGCACACACAAGCCCGGTGCTCCCCGGTTTCTTTCTCCGCCTGCCGTTGTCTGGACAGAAGAGAAGCCCAGCCACGGCATCCTACTCGGCCGCTTTTCGGCGTGTGCACTGCCCGCATACACACGGGTGCTGTGCTCGGCTTTCCCTCGGCTCCAGGCACAAGGGTGCTTTCTCAGTTTTGCAGCGTCCCCGGTTCCCCACGTTGCCCTCGCTCAGCGAAACGTGCCGGGGGAGAAGCACTTGCTGGATGAGTCTTTCCGTGTGCAAGACTTTGAACGCAGCACCACAATCTGGGCCACGAGGAAGCCTTGATGAAGAAGGTGGTTTTGTCCTGGCACCTCTCTCCAGTGCGAGATGCCTGCCGAAGCTCTTTGCCTCTTGCGAGAGTGCGGTGGGCAGCGGGGTAAACTGGAGCCGAGAAGGACCGGGCAGACAGCACCGCCATCCGACGGGTGCTTTGCAGGTTGTGCCGGGGAAAGCGGACTGGCCCTGGCTGGAAGGCGCTGCAGCTAGGCGCTCCCCCAAGTGTCGGAGGCAAAGGCCGCGTGAGCTTGCCGTCCCCGGCACGGCTCTCTGTGCGAGACGTAGCCCAGAAGCTTTCCCTTTCCATTCAGAGCACCAGAGAGGCAGAATGCAGTGGTACGTATTGCTCAGGAGGAAAGGGGCACGGCCCGGCCGCGTTCGGGCAGAAGCAGCGCGCTGGAGCGCTTCGCTGCCGGCACAGAGTTCAGGGCGAGAGGCAGACGACCGGTCCGCCTCCGGGAGAACGAAGGTACGGCGTGCTCGAAAAGGCGAGGAACGAAGCCGCGGAGCACCGGGCTCGGGTGCGCGTCGTCCGGGCTTGCGAGACGAGCGTGGCTGCCACTCTCCTGCCTGCAGAATTCACCTTACAGCCTCAGGAAGGAGGACGACGCGCCACAGTTACTTGTGCTGCTGCTGCTGCCTAGTCCTCTTGCAGAGCTCTGTGGAGGCAAATGCACTTCCCTTCCGTCTCCGAGTTTCGGAGAACACGATGGTAGGGTGCAGCGGAGCAGGGAAGTACAGAAGTGCACCGCTGAGATTGCTGTTGCTTACGTGCAGAAGGCGAAGGTGCAAGCCAGCACTGGCTTTTGCTTCTAGAGCCGTTCTCCAGGAGAGCAGCTGCTGGAGGTTGACAGCGGTAGCTGCGAGGCTGAAAAACAAGGCAGGACGTCGGGCTTAGAAGAAAGGCACAGGGGCCACAGTGTGATGTGCGCTTTTGGAAGGCTGCTCGGAGAAGGGGCACTTTCGGAGAGCTTTCTGCTTTGACCTGTGCTCCTGGCCGAGCTCTAGCTGCTGGGACTCTGAAAGGCTGAATGACTAGGAAAGTGCTTGTGTCCACGCTGTGGATTGAGCACGATCCTTTTTGCAGCAGCGAGAACACACTCGGCCCACTGGGCTCGTGAACGAGCGTTTACCAGACGTCTGCAATTCGGTGCACTGCACACACAAGCCCGGTGCTCCCCGGTTTCTTTCTCCGCCTGCCGTTGTCTGGACAGAAGAGAAGCCCAGCCACGGCATCCTACTCGGCCGCTTTTCGGCGTGTGCACTGCCCGCATACACACGGGTGCTGTGCTCGGCTTTCCCTCGGCTCCAGGCACAAGGGTGCTTTCTCAGTTTTGCAGCGTCCCCGGTTCCCCACGTTGCCCTCGCTCAGCGAAACGTGCCGGGGGAGAAGCACTTGCTGGATGAGTCTTTCCGTGTGCAAGACTTTGAACGCAGCACCACAATCTGGGCCACGAGGAAGCCTTGATGAAGAAGGTGGTTTTGTCCTGGCACCTCTCTCCAGTGCGAGATGCCTGCCGAAGCTCTTTGCCTCTTGCGAGAGTGCGGTGGGCAGCGGGGTAAACTGGAGCGAGAAGGACCGGGCAGACAGCACCGCCATCCGACGGGTGCTTTGCAGGTTGTGCCGGGGAAAGCGGACTGGCCCTGGCTGGAAGGCGCTGCAGCTAGGCGCTCCCCCAAGTGTCGGAGGCAAAGGCCGCGTGAGCTTGCCGTCCCCGGCACGGCTCTCTGTGCGAGACGTAGCCCAGAAGCTTTCCCTTTCCATTCAGAGCACCAGAGAGGCAGAATGCAGTGGTACGTATTGCTCAGGAGGAAAGGGGCACGGCCCGGCCGCGTTCGGGCAGAAGCAGCGCGCTGGAGCGCTTCGCTGCCGGCACAGAGTTCCGGGCGAGAGGCAGACGACCGGTCCGCCTCCGGGAGAACGAAGGTACGGCGTGCTCGAAAAGGCGAGGAACGAAGCCGCGGAGCACCGGGCTCGGGTGCGCGTCGTCCGGGCTTGCGAGACGAGCGTGCTGCCACTCTCCTGCCTGCAGAATTCACCTTACAGCCTCAGGAAGGAGGACGACGCGCCACAGTTACTTGTGCTGCTGCTGCTGCCTAGTCCTCTTGCAGAGCTCTGTGGAGGCAAATGCACTTCCCTTCCGTCTCCGAGTTTCGGAGAACACGATGGTAGGGTGCAGCGGAGCAGGGAAGTACAGAAGTGCACCGCTGAGATTGCTGTTGCTTACGTGCAGAAGGCGAAGGTGCAAGCCAGCACTGGCTTTTGCTTCTAGAGCCGTTCTCCAGGAGAGCAGCTGCTGGAGGTTGACAGCGGTAGCTGCGAGGCTGAAAAACAAGGCAGGACGTCGGGCTTAGAAGAAAGGCACAGGGGCCACAGTGTGATGTGCGCTTTTGGAAGGCTGCTCGGAGAAGGGGCACTTTCGGAGAGCTTTCTGCTTTGACCTGTGCTCCTGGCCGAGCTCTAGCTGCTGGGACTCTGAAAGGCTGAATGACTAGGAAAGTGCTTGTGTCCACGCTGTGGATTGAGCACGATCCTTTTGCAGCAGCGAGAACACACTCGGCCCACTGGGCTCGTGAACGAGCGTTTACCAGACGTCTGCAATTCGGTGCACTGCACACACAAGCCCGGTGCTCCCCGGTTTCTTTCTCCGCCTGCGTTGTCTGGACAGAAGAGAAGCCCAGCCACGGCATCCTACTCGGCCGCTTTTCGGCGTGTGCACTGCCCGCATACACACGGGTGCTGTGCTCGGCTTTCCCTCGGCTCCAGGCACAAGGGTGCTTTCTCAGTTTTGCAGCGTCCCCGGTTCCCCACGTTGCCCTCGCTCAGCGAAACGTGCCGGGGAGAAGCACTTGCTGGATGAGTCTTTCCGTGTGCAAGACTTTGAACGCAGCACCACAATCTGGGCCACGAGGAAGCCTTGATGAGAAGGTGGTTTTGTCCTGGCACCTCTCTCCAGTGCGAGATGCCTGCGAAGCTCTTTGCCTCTTGCGAGAGTGCGGTGGGCAGCGGGTAAACTGGAGCCGAGAAGGACCGGGCAGACAGCACCGCCATCCGACGGGTGCTTTGCAGGTTGTGCCGGGAAAGCGGACTGGCCCTGGCTGGAAGGCGCTGCAGCTAGGCGCTCCCCCAAGTGTCGGAGGCAAAGGCCGCGTGAGCTTGCCGTCCCCGGCACGGCTCTCTGTGCGAGACGTAGCCCAGAAGCTTTCCCTTCCATTCAGAGCACCAGAGAGGCAGAATGCAGTGGTACGTATTGCTCAGGAGGAAAGGGGCACGGCCCGGCCGCGTTCGGGCAGAAGCAGCGCGCTGGAGCGCTTCGCTGCCGGCACAGAGTTCCGGGCGAGAGGCAGACGACCGGTCCGCCTCCGGGAGAACGAAGGTACGGCGTGCTCGAAAAGGCGAGGAACGAAGCCGCGGAGCACCGGGCTCGGGTGCGCGTCGTCCGGGGCTTGCGAGACGAGCGTGGCTGCCCACTCTCCTGCCTGCAGAATTCACCTTACAGCCTCAGGAAGGAGGACGACGCGCCACAGTTACTTGTGCTGCTGCTGCTGCCTAGTCCTCTTGCAGAGCTCTGTGGAGGCAAATGCACTTCCCTTCCGTCTCGAGTTCGGAGAACACGATGGTAGGGTGCAGCGGAGCAGGGAAGTACAGAAGTGCACCGCTGAGATTGCTGTTGCTTACGTGCAGAAGGCGAAGGTGCAAGCCAGCACTGGCTTTTGCTTCTAGAGCCGTTCTCCAGGAGAGCAGCTGCTGGAGGTTGACAGCGGTAGCTGCGAGGCTGAAAAACAAGGCAGGACGTCGGGCTTAGAAGAAAGGCACAGGGGCCACAGTGTGATGTGCGCTTTTGGAAGGCTGCTCGGAGAAGGGGCACTTTCGGAGAGCTTTCTGCTTTGACCTGTGCTCCTGGCCGAGCTCTAGCTGCTGGGACTCTGAAAGGCTGAATGACTAGGAAAGTGCTTGTGTCCACGGCTGTGGATTGAGCACGATCCTTTTTGCAGCAGCGAGAACACACTCGGCCCACTGGGCTCGTGAACGAGCGTTTACCAGACGTCTGCAATTCGGTGCACTGCACACACAAGCCCGGTGCTCCCCGGTTTCTTTCTCCGCCTGCCGTTGTCTGGACAGAAGAGAAGCCCAGCCACGGCATCCTACTCGGCCGCTTTTCGGCGTGTGCACTGCCCGCATACACACGGGTGCTGTGCTCGGCTTTCCCTCGGCTCCAGGCACAAGGGTGCTTTCTCAGTTTTGCAGCGTCCCCGGTTCCCCACGTTGCCCTCGCTCAGCGAAACGTGCCGGGGGAGAAGCACTTGCTGGATGAGTCTTTCCGTGTGCAAGACTTTGAACGCAGCACCACAATCTGGGCCACGAGGAAGCCTTGATGAAGAAGGTGGTTTTGTTCCTGGCACCTCTCTCCAGTGCGAGATGCCTGCCGAAGCTCTTTGCCTCTTGCGAGAGTGCGGTGGGCAGCGGGGTAAACTGGAGCCGAGAAGGACCGGGCAGACAGCACCGCCATCCGACAGGTGCTTTGCAGGTTGTGCCGGGGAAAGCGGACTGGCCCTGGCTGGAAGGCGCTGCAGCTAGGCGCTCCCCCCAAGTGTCGGAGGCAAAGGCCGCGTGAGCTTGCGTCCCCGGCACGGCTCTCTGTGCGAGACGTAGCCCAGAAGCTTTCCCTTTCCATTCAGAGCACCAGAGAGGCAGAATGCAGTGGTACGTATTGCTCAGGAGGAAAGGGGCACGGCCCGGCCGCGTTCGGGCAGAAGCAGCGCGCTGGAGCGCTTCGCTGCCGGCACAGAGTTCCGGGCGAGAGGCAGACGACCGGTCCGCCTCCGGGAGAACGAAGGTACGGCGTGCTCGAAAAGGCGAGGAACGAAGCCGCGGAGCACCGGGCTCGGGTGCGCGTCGTCCGGGCTTGCGAGACGAGCGTGGCTGCCACTCTCCTGCCTGCAGAATTCACCTTACAGCCTCAGGAAGGAGGACGACGCGCCACAGTTACTTGTGCTGCTGCTGCTGCCTAGTCCTCTTGCAGAGCTCTGTGGAGGCAAATGCACTTCCCTTCCGTCTCCGAGTTCGGAGAACACACGATGGTAGGGTGCAGCGGAGCAGGGAAGTACAGAAGTGCACCGCTGAGATTGCTGTTGCTTACGTGCAGAAGGCGAAGGTGCAAGCCAGCACTGGCTTTTGCTTCTAGAGCCGTTCTCCAGGAGAGCAGCTGCTGGAGGTTGACAGCGGTAGCTGCGAGGCTGAAAAACAAGGCAGGACGTCGGGCTTAGAAGAAAGGCACAGGGGCCACAGTGTGATGTGCGCTTTTGGAAGGCTGCTCGGAGAAGGGGCACTTTCGGAGAGCTTTCTGCTTTGACCTGTGCTCCTGGCCGAGCTCTAGCTGCTGGGACTCTGAAAGGCTGAATGACTAGGAAAGTGCTTGTGTCCACGCTGTGGATTGAGCACGATCCTTTTTGCAGCAGCGAGAACACACTCGGCCCACTGGGCTCGTGAACGAGCGTTTACCAGACGTCTGCAATTCGGTGCACTGCACACACAAGCCCGGTGCTCCCCGGTTTCTTTCTCCGCCTGCCGTTGTCTGGACAGAAGAGAAGCCCAGCCACGGCATCCTACTCGGCCGCTTTTCGGCGTGTGCACTGCCCGCATACACACGGGTGCTGTGCTCGGCTTTCCCTCGGCTCCAGGCACAAGGGTGCTTTCTCAGTTTTGCAGCGTCCCCGGTTCCCCACGTTGCCCTCGCTCAGCGAAACGTGCCGGGGGAGAAGCACTTGCTGGATGAGTCTTTCCGTGTGCAAGACTTTGAACGCAGCACCACAATCTGGGCCACGAGGAAGCCTTGATGAAGAAGGTGGTTTTGTCCTGGCACCTCTCTCCAGTGCGAGATGCCTGCCGAAGCTCTTTGCCTCTTGCGAGAGTGCGGTGGGCAGCGGGGTAAACTGGAGCCGAGAAGGACCGGGCAGACAGCACCGCCATCCGACGGGTGCTTTGCAGGTTGTGCCGGGGAAAGCGGACTGGCCCTGGCTGGAAGGCGCTGCAGCTAGGCGCTCCCCCAAGTGTCGGAGGCAAAGGCCGCGTGAGCTTGCCGTCCCCGGCACGGCTCTCTGTGCGAGACGTAGCCCAGAAGCTTTCCCTTTCCATTCAGAGCACCAGAGAGGCAGAATGCAGTGGTACGTATTGCTCAGGAGGAAAGGGGCACGGCCCGGCCGCGTTCGGGCAGAAGCAGCGCGCTGGAGCGCTTCGCTGCCGGCACAGAGTTCCGGGCGAGAGGCAGACGACCGGTCCGCCTCCGGGAGAACGAAGGTACGGCGTGCTCGAAAAGGCGAGGAACGAAGCCGCGGAGCACCGGGCTCGGAGTGCGCGTCGTCCGGGCTTGCGAGACGAGCGTGGCTGCCACTCTCCTGCCTGCAGAATTCACCTTACAGCCTCAGGAAGGAGGACGACGCGCCACAGTTACTTGTGCTGCTGCTGCTGCCTAGTCCTCTTGCAGAGCTCTGTGGAGGCAAATGCACTTCCCTTCCGTCTCCGAGTTTCGGAGAACACGATGGTAGGGTGCAGCGGAGCAGGGAAGTACAGAAGTGCACCGCTGAGATTGCTGTTGCTTACGTGCAGAAGGCGAAGGTGCAAGCCAGCACTGGCTTTTGCTTCTAGAGCCGTTCTCCAGGAGAGCAGCTGCTGGAGGTTGACAGCGGTAGCTGCGAGGCTGAAAAACAAGGCAGGACGTCGGGCTTAGAAGAAAGGCACAGGGGCCACAGTGTGATGTGCGCTTTTGGAAGGCTGCTCGGAGAAGGGGCACTTTCGGAGAGCTTTCTGCTTTGACCTGTGCTCCTGGCCGAGCTCTAGCTGCTGGGACTCTGAAAGGCTGAATGACTAGGAAAGTGCTTGTGTCCACGCTGTGGATTGAGCACGATCCTTTTTGCAGCAGCGAGAACACACTCGGCCCACTGGGCTCGTGAACGAGCGTTTACCAGACGTCTGCAATTCGGTGCACTGCACACACAAGCCCGGTGCTCCCCGGTTTCTTTCTCCGCCTGCCGTTGTCTGGACAGAAGAGAAGCCCAGCCACGGCATCCTACTCGGCCGCTTTTCGGCGTGTGCACTGCCCGCATACACACGGGTGCTGTGCTCGGCTTTCCCTCGGCTCCAGGCACAAGGGTGCTTTCTCAGTTTTGCAGCGTCCCCGGTTCCCCACGTTGCCCTCGCTCAGCGAAACGTGCCGGGGGAGAAGCACTTGCTGGATGAGTCTTTCCGTGTGCAAGACTTTGAACGCAGCACCACAATCTGGGCCACGAGGAAGCCTTGATGAAGAAGGTGGTTTTGTCCTGGCACCTCTCTCCAGTGCGAGATGCCTGCCGAAGCTCTTTGCCTCTTGCGAGAGTGCGGTGGGCAGCGGGGTAAACTGGAGCCGAGAAGGACCGGGCAGACAGCACCGCCATCCGACGGGTGCTTTGCAGGTTGTGCCGGGGAAAGCGGACTGGCCCTGGCTGGAAGGCGCTGCAGCTAGGCGCTCCCCCAAGTGTCGGAGGCAAAGGCCGCGTGAGCTTGCCGTCCCCGGCACGGCTCTCTGTGCGAGACGTAGCCCAGAAGCTTTCCCTTTCCATTCAGAGCACCAGAGAGGCAGAATGCAGTGGTACGTATTGCTCAGGAGGAAAGGGGCACGGCCCGGCCGCGTTCGGGCAGAAGCAGCGCGCTGGAGCGCTTCGCTGCCGGCACAGAGTTCCGGGCGAGAGGCAGACGACCGGTCCGCCTCCGGGAGAACGAAGGTACGGCGTGCTCGAAAAGGCGAGGAACGAAGCCGCGGAGCACCGGGCTCGGGTGCGCGTCGTCCGGGCTTGCGAGACGAGCGTGGCTGCCACTCTCCTGCCTGCAGAATTCACCTTACAGCCTCAGGAAGGAGGACGACGCGCCACAGTTACTTGTGCTGCTGCTGCTGCCTAGTCCTCTTGCAGAGCTCTGTGGAGGCAAATGCACTTCCCTTCCGTCTCCGAGTTTCGGAGAACACGATGGTAGGGTGCAGCGGAGCAGGGAAGTACAGAAGTGCACCGCTGAGATTGCTGTTGCTTACGTGCAGAAGGCGAAGGTGCAAGCCAGCACTGGCTTTTGCTTCTAGAGCCGTTCTCCAGGAGAGCAGCTGCTGGAGGTTGACAGCGGTAGCTGCGAGGCTGAAAAACAAGGCAGGACGTCGGGCTTAGAAGAAAGGCACAGGGGCCACAGTGTGATGTGCGCTTTTGGAAGGCTGCTCGGAGAAGGGGCACTTTCGGAGAGCTTTCTGCTTTGACCTGTGCTCCTGGCCGAGCTCTAGCTGCTGGGACTCTGAAAGGCTGAATGACTAGGAAAGTGCTTGTGTCCACGCTGTGGATTGAGCACGATCCTTTTTGCAGCAGCGAGAACACACTCGGCCCACTGGGCTCGTGAACGAGCGTTTACCAGACGTCTGCAATTCGGTGCACTGCACACACAAGCCCGGTGCTCCCCGGTTTCTTTCTCCGCCTGCCGTTGTCTGGACAGAAGAGAAGCCCAGCCACGGCATCCTACTCGGCCGCTTTTCGGCGTGTGCACTGCCCGCATACACACGGGTGCTGTGCTCGGCTTTCCCTCGGCTCCAGGCACAAGGGTGCTTTCTCAGTTTTGCAGCGTCCCCGGTTCCCCACGTTGCCCTCGCTCAGCGAAACGTGCCGGGGGAGAAGCACTTGCTGGATGAGTCTTTCCGTGTGCAAGACTTTGAACGCAGCACCACAATCTGGGCCACGAGGAAGCCTTGATGAAGAAGGTGGTTTTGTCCTGGCACCTCTCTCCAGTGCGAGATGCCTGCCGAAGCTCTTTGCCTCTTGCGAGAGTGCGGTGGGCAGCGGGGTAAACTGGAGCCGAGAAGGACCGGGCAGACAGCACCGCCATCCGACGGGTGCTTTGCAGGTTGTGCCGGGGAAAGCGGACTGGCCCTGGCTGGAAGGCGCTGCAGCTAGGCGCTCCCCCAAGTGTCGGAGGCAAAGGCCGCGTGAGCTTGCCGTCCCCGGCACGGCTCTCTGTGCGAGACGTAGCCCAGAAGCTTTCCCTTTCCATTCAGAGCACCAGAGAGGCAGAATGCAGTGGTACGTATTGCTCAGGAGGAAAGGGGCACGGCCCGGCCGCGTTCGGGCAGAAGCAGCGCGCTGGAGCGCTTCGCTGCCGGCACAGAGTTCCGGGCGAGAGGCAGACGACCGGTCCGCCTCCGGGAGAACGAAGGTACGGCGTGCTCGAAAAGGCGAGGAACGAAGCCGCGGAGCACCGGGCTCGGGTGCGCGTCGTCCGGGCTTGCGAGACGAGCGTGGCTGCCACTCTCCTGCCTGCAGAATTCACCTTACAGCCTCAGGAAGGAGGACGACGCGCCACAGTTACTTGTGCTGCTGCTGCTGCCTAGTCCTCTTGCAGAGCTCTGTGGAGGCAAATGCACTTCCCTTCCGTCTCCGAGTTTCGGAGAACACGATGGTAGGGTGCAGCGGAGCAGGGAAGTACAGAAGTGCACCGCTGAGATTGCTGTTGCTTACGTGCAGAAGGCGAAGGTGCAAGCCAGCACTGGCTTTTGCTTCTAGAGCCGTTCTCCAGGAGAGCAGCTGCTGGAGGTTGACAGCGGTAGCTGCGAGGCTGAAAAACAAGGCAGGACGTCGGGCTTAGAAGAAAGGCACAGGGGCCACAGTGTGATGTGCGCTTTTGGAAGGCTGCTCGGAGAAGGGGCACTTTCGGAGAGCTTTCTGCTTTGACCTGTGCTCCTGGCCGAGCTCTAGCTGCTGGGACTCTGAAAGGCTGAATGACTAGGAAAGTGCTTGTGTCCACGCTGTGGATTGAGCACGATCCTTTTTGCAGCAGCGAGAACACACTCGGCCCACTGGGCTCGTGAACGAGCGTTTACCAGACGTCTGCAATTCGGTGCACTGCACACACAAGCCCGGTGCTCCCCGGTTTCTTTCTCCGCCTGCCGTTGTCTGGACAGAAGAGAAGCCCAGCCACGGCATCCTACTCGGCCGCTTTTCGGCGTGTGCACTGCCCGCATACACACGGGTGCTGTGCTCGGCTTTCCCTCGGCTCCAGGCACAAGGGTGCTTTCTCAGTTTTGCAGCGTCCCCGGTTCCCCACGTTGCCCTCGCTCAGCGAAACGTGCCGGGGGAGAAGCACTTGCTGGATGAGTCTTTCCGTGTGCAAGACTTTGAACGCAGCACCACAATCTGGGCCACGAGGAAGCCTTGATGAAGAAGGTGGTTTTGTCCTGGCACCTCTCTCCAGTGCGAGATGCCTGCCGAAGCTCTTTGCCTCTTGCGAGAGTGCGGTGGGCAGCGGGGTAAACTGGAGCCGAGAAGGACCGGGCAGACAGCACCGCCATCCGACGGGTGCTTTGCAGGTTGTGCCGGGGAAAGCGGACTGGCCCTGGCTGGAAGGCGCTGCAGCTAGGCGCTCCCCCAAGTGTCGGAGGCAAAGGCCGCGTGAGCTTGCCGTCCCCGGCACGGCTCTCTGTGCGAGACGTAGCCCAGAAGCTTTCCCTTTCCATTCAGAGCACCAGAGAGGCAGAATGCAGTGGTACGTATTGCTCAGGAGGAAAGGGGCACGGCCCGGCCGCGTTCGGGCAGAAGCAGCGCGCTGGAGCGCTTCGCTGCCGGCACAGAGTTCCGGGCGAGAGGCAGACGACCGGTCCGCCTCCGGGAGAACGAAGGTACGGCGTGCTCGAAAAGGCGAGGAACGAAGCCGCGGAGCACCGGGCTCGGGTGCGCGTCGTCCGGGCTTGCGAGACGAGCGTGGCTGCCACTCTCCTGCCTGCAGAATTCACCTTACAGCCTCAGGAAGGAGGACGACGCGCCACAGTTACTTGTGCTGCTGCTGCTGCCTAGTCCTCTTGCAGAGCTCTGTGGAGGCAAATGCACTTCCCTTCCGTCTCCGAGTTTCGGAGAACACGATGGTAGGGTGCAGCGGAGCAGGGAAGTACAGAAGTGCACCGCTGAGATTGCTGTTGCTTACGTGCAGAAGGCGAAGGTGCAAGCCAGCACTGGCTTTTGCTTCTAGAGCCGTTCTCCAGGAGAGCAGCTGCTGGAGGTTGACAGCGGTAGCTGCGAGGCTGAAAAACAAGGCAGGACGTCGGGCTTAGAAGAAAGGCACAGGGGCCACAGTGTGATGTGCGCTTTTGGAAGGCTGCTCGGAGAAGGGGCACTTTCGGAGAGCTTTCTGCTTTGACCTGTGCTCCTGGCCGAGCTCTAGCTGCTGGGACTCTGAAAGGCTGAATGACTAGGAAAGTGCTTGTGTCCACGCTGTGGATTGAGCACGATCCTTTTTGCAGCAGCGAGAACACACTCGGCCCACTGGGCTCGTGAACGAGCGTTTACCAGACGTCTGCAATTCGGTGCACTGCACACACAAGCCCGGTGCTCCCCGGTTTCTTTCTCCGCCTGCCGTTGTCTGGACAGAAGAGAAGCCCAGCCACGGCATCCTACTCGGCCGCTTTTCGGCGTGTGCACTGCCCGCATACACACGGGTGCTGTGCTCGGCTTTCCCTCGGCTCCAGGCACAAGGGTGCTTTCTCAGTTTTGCAGCGTCCCCGGTTCCCCACGTTGCCCTCGCTCAGCGAAACGTGCCGGGGGAGAAGCACTTGCTGGATGAGTCTTTCCGTGTGCAAGACTTTGAACGCAGCACCACAATCTGGGCCACGAGGAAGCCTTGATGAAGAAGGTGGTTTTGTCCTGGCACCTCTCTCCAGTGCGAGATGCCTGCCGAAGCTCTTTGCCTCTTGCGAGAGTGCGGTGGGCAGCGGGGTAAACTGGAGCCGAGAAGGACCGGGCAGACAGCACCGCCATCCGACGGGTGCTTTGCAGGTTGTGCCGGGGAAAGCGGACTGGCCCTGGCTGGAAGGCGCTGCAGCTAGGCGCTCCCCCAAGTGTCGGAGGCAAAGGCCGCGTGAGCTTGCCGTCCCCGGCACGGCTCTCTGTGCGAGACGTAGCCCAGAAGCTTTCCCTTTCCATTCAGAGCACCAGAGAGGCAGAATGCAGTGGTACGTATTGCTCAGGAGGAAAGGGGCACGGCCCGGCCGCGTTCGGGCAGAAGCAGCGCGCTGGAGCGCTTCGCTGCCGGCACAGAGTTCCGGGCGAGAGGCAGACGACCGGTCCGCCTCCGGGAGAACGAAGGTACGGCGTGCTCGAAAAGGCGAGGAACGAAGCCGCGGAGCACCGGGCTCGGAGTGCGCGTCGTCCGGGCTTGCGAGACGAGCGTGGCTGCCACTCTCCTGCCTGCAGAATTCACCTTACAGCCTCAGGAAGGAGGACGACGCGCCACAGTTACTTGTGCTGCTGCTGCTGCCTAGTCCTCTTGCAGAGCTCTGTGGAGGCAAATGCACTTCCCTTCCGTCTCCGAGTTTCGGAGAACACGATGGTAGGGTGCAGCGGAGCAGGGAAGTACAGAAGTGCACCGCTGAGATTGCTGTTGCTTACGTGCAGAAGGCGAAGGTGCAAGCCAGCACTGGCTTTTGCTTCTAGAGCCGTTCTCCAGGAGAGCAGCTGCTGGAGGTTGACAGCGGTAGCTGCGAGGCTGAAAAACAAGGCAGGACGTCGGGCTTAGAAGAAAGGCACAGGGGCCACAGTGTGATGTGCGCTTTTGGAAGGCTGCTCGGAGAAGGGGCACTTTCGGAGAGCTTTCTGCTTTGACCTGTGCTCCTGGCCGAGCTCTAGCTGCTGGGACTCTGAAAGGCTGAATGACTAGGAAAGTGCTTGTGTCCACGCTGTGGATTGAGCACGATCCTTTTTGCAGCAGCGAGAACACACTCGGCCCACTGGGCTCGTGAACGAGCGTTTACCAGACGTCTGCAATTCGGTGCACTGCACACACAAGCCCGGTGCTCCCCGGTTTCTTTCTCCGCCTGCCGTTGTCTGGACAGAAGAGAAGCCCAGCCACGGCATCCTACTCGGCCGCTTTTCGGCGTGTGCACTGCCCGCATACACACGGGTGCTGTGCTCGGCTTTCCCTCGGCTCCAGGCACAAGGGTGCTTTCTCAGTTTTGCAGCGTCCCCGGTTCCCCACGTTGCCCTCGCTCAGCGAAACGTGCCGGGGGAGAAGCACTTGCTGGATGAGTCTTTCCGTGTGCAAGACTTTGAACGCAGCACCACAATCTGGGCCACGAGGAAGCCTTGATGAAGAAGGTGGTTTTGTCCTGGCACCTCTCTCCAGTGCGAGATGCCTGCCGAAGCTCTTTGCCTCTTGCGAGAGTGCGGTGGGCAGCGGGGTAAACTGGAGCCGAGAAGGACCGGGCAGACAGCACCGCCATCCGACGGGTGCTTTGCAGGTTGTGCCGGGGAAAGCGGACTGGCCCTGGCTGGAAGGCGCTGCAGCTAGGCGCTCCCCCAAGTGTCGGAGGCAAAGGCCGCGTGAGCTTGCCGTCCCCGGCACGGCTCTCTGTGCGAGACGTAGCCCAGAAGCTTTCCCTTTCCATTCAGAGCACCAGAGAGGCAGAATGCAGTGGTACGTATTGCTCAGGAGGAAAGGGGCACGGCCCGGCCGCGTTCGGGCAGAAGCAGCGCGCTGGAGCGCTTCGCTGCCGGCACAGAGTTCCGGGCGAGAGGCAGACGACCGGTCCGCCTCCGGGAGAACGAAGGTACGGCGTGCTCGAAAAGGCGAGGAACGAAGCCGCGGAGCACCGGGCTCGGGTGCGCGTCGTCCGGGCTTGCGAGACGAGCGTGGCTGCCACTCTCCTGCCTGCAGAATTCACCTTACAGCCTCAGGAAGGAGGACGACGCGCCACAGTTACTTGTGCTGCTGCTGCTGCCTAGTCCTCTTGCAGAGCTCTGTGGAGGCAAATGCACTTCCCTTCCGTCTCCGAGTTTCGGAGAACACGATGGTAGGGTGCAGCGGAGCAGGGAAGTACAGAAGTGCACCGCTGAGATTGCTGTTGCTTACGTGCAGAAGGCGAAGGTGCAAGCCAGCACTGGCTTTTGCTTCTAGAGCCGTTCTCCAGGAGAGCAGCTGCTGGAGGTTGACAGCGGTAGCTGCGAGGCTGAAAAACAAGGCAGGACGTCGGGCTTAGAAGAAAGGCACAGGGGCCACAGTGTGATGTGCGCTTTTGGAAGGCTGCTCGGAGAAGGGGCACTTTCGGAGAGCTTTCTGCTTTGACCTGTGCTCCTGGCCGAGCTCTAGCTGCTGGGACTCTGAAAGGCTGAATGACTAGGAAAGTGCTTGTGTCCACGCTGTGGATTGAGCACGATCCTTTTTGCAGCAGCGAGAACACACTCGGCCCACTGGGCTCGTGAACGAGCGTTTACCAGACGTCTGCAATTCGGTGCACTGCACACACAAGCCCGGTGCTCCCCGGTTTCTTTCTCCGCCTGCCGTTGTCTGGACAGAAGAGAAGCCCAGCCACGGCATCCTACTCGGCCGCTTTTCGGCGTGTGCACTGCCCGCATACACACGGGTGCTGTGCTCGGCTTTCCCTCGGCTCCAGGCACAAGGGTGCTTTCTCAGTTTTGCAGCGTCCCCGGTTCCCCACGTTGCCCTCGCTCAGCGAAACGTGCCGGGGGAGAAGCACTTGCTGGATGAGTCTTTCCGTGTGCAAGACTTTGAACGCAGCACCACAATCTGGGCCACGAGGAAGCCTTGATGAAGAAGGTGGTTTTGTCCTGGCACCTCTCTCCAGTGCGAGATGCCTGCCGAAGCTCTTTGCCTCTTGCGAGAGTGCGGTGGGCAGCGGGGTAAACTGGAGCCGAGAAGGACCGGGCAGACAGCACCGCCATCCGACGGGTGCTTTGCAGGTTGTGCCGGGGAAAGCGGACTGGCCCTGGCTGGAAGGCGCTGCAGCTAGGCGCTCCCCCAAGTGTCGGAGGCAAAGGCCGCGTGAGCTTGCCGTCCCCGGCACGGCTCTCTGTGCGAGACGTAGCCCAGAAGCTTTCCCTTTCCATTCAGAGCACCAGAGAGGCAGAATGCAGTGGTACGTATTGCTCAGGAGGAAAGGGGCACGGCCCGGCCGCGTTCGGGCAGAAGCAGCGCGCTGGAGCGCTTCGCTGCCGGCACAGAGTTCCGGGCGAGAGGCAGACGACCGGTCCGCCTCCGGGAGAACGAAGGTACGGCGTGCTCGAAAAGGCGAGGAACGAAGCCGCGGAGCACCGGGCTCGGGTGCGCGTCGTCCGGGCTTGCGAGACGAGCGTGGCTGCCACTCTCCTGCCTGCAGAATTCACCTTACAGCCTCAGGAAGGAGGACGACGCGCCACAGTTACTTGTGCTGCTGCTGCTGCCTAGTCCTCTTGCAGAGCTCTGTGGAGGCAAATGCACTTCCCTTCCGTCTCCGAGTTTCGGAGAACACGATGGTAGGGTGCAGCGGAGCAGGGAAGTACAGAAGTGCACCGCTGAGATTGCTGTTGCTTACGTGCAGAAGGCGAAGGTGCAAGCCAGCACTGGCTTTTGCTTCTAGAGCCGTTCTCCAGGAGAGCAGCTGCTGGAGGTTGACAGCGGTAGCTGCGAGGCTGAAAAACAAGGCAGGACGTCGGGCTTAGAAGAAAGGCACAGGGGCCACAGTGTGATGTGCGCTTTTGGAAGGCTGCTCGGAGAAGGGGCACTTTCGGAGAGCTTTCTGCTTTGACCTGTGCTCCTGGCCGAGCTCTAGCTGCTGGGACTCTGAAAGGCTGAATGACTAGGAAAGTGCTTGTGTCCACGCTGTGGATTGAGCACGATCCTTTTTGCAGCAGCGAGAACACACTCGGCCCACTGGGCTCGTGAACGAGCGTTTACCAGACGTCTGCAATTCGGTGCACTGCACACACAAGCCCGGTGCTCCCCGGTTTCTTTCTCCGCCTGCCGTTGTCTGGACAGAAGAGAAGCCCAGCCACGGCATCCTACTCGGCCGCTTTTCGGCGTGTGCACTGCCCGCATACACACGGGTGCTGTGCTCGGCTTTCCCTCGGCTCCAGGCACAAGGGTGCTTTCTCAGTTTTGCAGCGTCCCCGGTTCCCCACGTTGCCCTCGCTCAGCGAAACGTGCCGGGGGAGAAGCACTTGCTGGATGAGTCTTTCCGTGTGCAAGACTTTGAACGCAGCACCACAATCTGGGCCACGAGGAAGCCTTGATGAAGAAGGTGGTTTTGTCCTGGCACCTCTCTCCAGTGCGAGATGCCTGCCGAAGCTCTTTGCCTCTTGCGAGAGTGCGGTGGGCAGCGGGGTAAACTGGAGCCGAGAAGGACCGGGCAGACAGCACCGCCATCCGACGGGTGCTTTGCAGGTTGTGCCGGGGAAAGCGGACTGGCCCTGGCTGGAAGGCGCTGCAGCTAGGCGCTCCCCCAAGTGTCGGAGGCAAAGGCCGCGTGAGCTTGCCGTCCCCGGCACGGCTCTCTGTGCGAGACGTAGCCCAGAAGCTTTCCCTTTCCATTCAGAGCACCAGAGAGGCAGAATGCAGTGGTACGTATTGCTCAGGAGGAAAGGGGCACGGCCCGGCCGCGTTCGGGCAGAAGCAGCGCGCTGGAGCGCTTCGCTGCCGGCACAGAGTTCCGGGCGAGAGGCAGACGACCGGTCCGCCTCCGGGAGAACGAAGGTACGGCGTGCTCGAAAAGGCGAGGAACGAAGCCGCGGAGCACCGGGCTCGGGTGCGCGTCGTCCGGGCTTGCGAGACGAGCGTGGCTGCCACTCTCCTGCCTGCAGAATTCACCTTACAGCCTCAGGAAGGAGGACGACGCGCCACAGTTACTTGTGCTGCTGCTGCTGCCTAGTCCTCTTGCAGAGCTCTGTGGAGGCAAATGCACTTCCCTTCCGTCTCCGAGTTTCGGAGAACACGATGGTAGGGTGCAGCGGAGCAGGGAAGTACAGAAGTGCACCGCTGAGATTGCTGTTGCTTACGTGCAGAAGGCGAAGGTGCAAGCCAGCACTGGCTTTTGCTTCTAGAGCCGTTCTCCAGGAGAGCAGCTGCTGGAGGTTGACAGCGGTAGCTGCGAGGCTGAAAAACAAGGCAGGACGTCGGGCTTAGAAGAAAGGCACAGGGGCCACAGTGTGATGTGCGCTTTTGGAAGGCTGCTCGGAGAAGGGGCACTTTCGGAGAGCTTTCTGCTTTGACCTGTGCTCCTGGCCGAGCTCTAGCTGCTGGGACTCTGAAAGGCTGAATGACTAGGAAAGTGCTTGTGTCCACGCTGTGGATTGAGCACGATCCTTTTTGCAGCAGCGAGAACACACTCGGCCCACTGGGCTCGTGAACGAGCGTTTACCAGACGTCTGCAATTCGGTGCACTGCACACACAAGCCCGGTGCTCCCCGGTTTCTTTCTCCGCCTGCCGTTGTCTGGACAGAAGAGAAGCCCAGCCACGGCATCCTACTCGGCCGCTTTTCGGCGTGTGCACTGCCCGCATACACACGGGTGCTGTGCTCGGCTTTCCCTCGGCTCCAGGCACAAGGGTGCTTTCTCAGTTTTGCAGCGTCCCCGGTTCCCCACGTTGCCCTCGCTCAGCGAAACGTGCCGGGGGAGAAGCACTTGCTGGATGAGTCTTTCCGTGTGCAAGACTTTGAACGCAGCACCACAATCTGGGCCACGAGGAAGCCTTGATGAAGAAGGTGGTTTTGTCCTGGCACCTCTCTCCAGTGCGAGATGCCTGCCGAAGCTCTTTGCCTCTTGCGAGAGTGCGGTGGGCAGCGGGGTAAACTGGAGCCGAGAAGGACCGGGCAGACAGCACCGCCATCCGACGGGTGCTTTGCAGGTTGTGCCGGGGAAAGCGGACTGGCCCTGGCTGGAAGGCGCTGCAGCTAGGCGCTCCCCCAAGTGTCGGAGGCAAAGGCCGCGTGAGCTTGCCGTCCCCGGCACGGCTCTCTGTGCGAGACGTAGCCCAGAAGCTTTCCCTTTCCATTCAGAGCACCAGAGAGGCAGAATGCAGTGGTACGTATTGCTCAGGAGGAAAGGGGCACGGCCCGGCCGCGTTCGGGCAGAAGCAGCGCGCTGGAGCGCTTCGCTGCCGGCACAGAGTTCCGGGCGAGAGGCAGACGACCGGTCCGCCTCCGGGAGAACGAAGGTACGGCGTGCTCGAAAAGGCGAGGAACGAAGCCGCGGAGCACCGGGCTCGGGTGCGCGTCGTCCGGGCTTGCGAGACGAGCGTGGCTGCCACTCTCCTGCCTGCAGAATTCACCTTACAGCCTCAGGAAGGAGGACGACGCGCCACAGTTACTTGTGCTGCTGCTGCTGCCTAGTCCTCTTGCAGAGCTCTGTGGAGGCAAATGCACTTCCCTTCCGTCTCCGAGTTTCGGAGAACACGATGGTAGGGTGCAGCGGAGCAGGGAAGTACAGAAGTGCACCGCTGAGATTGCTGTTGCTTACGTGCAGAAGGCGAAGGTGCAAGCCAGCACTGGCTTTTGCTTCTAGAGCCGTTCTCCAGGAGAGCAGCTGCTGGAGGTTGACAGCGGTAGCTGCGAGGCTGAAAAACAAGGCAGGACGTCGGGCTTAGAAGAAAGGCACAGGGGCCACAGTGTGATGTGCGCTTTTGGAAGGCTGCTCGGAGAAGGGGCACTTTCGGAGAGCTTTCTGCTTTGACCTGTGCTCCTGGCCGAGCTCTAGCTGCTGGGACTCTGAAAGGCTGAATGACTAGGAAAGTGCTTGTGTCCACGCTGTGGATTGAGCACGATCCTTTTTGCAGCAGCGAGAACACACTCGGCCCACTGGGCTCGTGAACGAGCGTTTACCAGACGTCTGCAATTCGGTGCACTGCACACACAAGCCCGGTGCTCCCCGGTTTCTTTCTCCGCCTGCCGTTGTCTGGACAGAAGAGAAGCCCAGCCACGGCATCCTACTCGGCCGCTTTTCGGCGTGTGCACTGCCCGCATACACACGGGTGCTGTGCTCGGCTTTCCCTCGGCTCCAGGCACAAGGGTGCTTTCTCAGTTTTGCAGCGTCCCCGGTTCCCCACGTTGCCCTCGCTCAGCGAAACGTGCCGGGGGAGAAGCACTTGCTGGATGAGTCTTTCCGTGTGCAAGACTTTGAACGCAGCACCACAATCTGGGCCACGAGGAAGCCTTGATGAAGAAGGTGGTTTTGTCCTGGCACCTCTCTCCAGTGCGAGATGCCTGCCGAAGCTCTTTGCCTCTTGCGAGAGTGCGGTGGGCAGCGGGGTAAACTGGAGCCGAGAAGGACCGGGCAGACAGCACCGCCATCCGACGGGTGCTTTGCAGGTTGTGCCGGGGAAAGCGGACTGGCCCTGGCTGGAAGGCGCTGCAGCTAGGCGCTCCCCCAAGTGTCGGAGGCAAAGGCCGCGTGAGCTTGCCGTCCCCGGCACGGCTCTCTGTGCGAGACGTAGCCCAGAAGCTTTCCCTTTCCATTCAGAGCACCAGAGAGGCAGAATGCAGTGGTACGTATTGCTCAGGAGGAAAGGGGCACGGCCCGGCCGCGTTCGGGCAGAAGCAGCGCGCTGGAGCGCTTCGCTGCCGGCACAGAGTTCCGGGCGAGAGGCAGACGACCGGTCCGCCTCCGGGAGAACGAAGGTACGGCGTGCTCGAAAAGGCGAGGAACGAAGCCGCGGAGCACCGGGCTCGGGTGCGCGTCGTCCGGGCTTGCGAGACGAGCGTGGCTGCCACTCTCCTGCCTGCAGAATTCACCTTACAGCCTCAGGAAGGAGGACGACGCGCCACAGTTACTTGTGCTGCTGCTGCTGCCTAGTCCTCTTGCAGAGCTCTGTGGAGGCAAATGCACTTCCCTTCCGTCTCCGAGTTTCGGAGAACACGATGGTAGGGTGCAGCGGAGCAGGGAAGTACAGAAGTGCACCGCTGAGATTGCTGTTGCTTACGTGCAGAAGGCGAAGGTGCAAGCCAGCACTGGCTTTTGCTTCTAGAGCCGTTCTCCAGGAGAGCAGCTGCTGGAGGTTGACAGCGGTAGCTGCGAGGCTGAAAAACAAGGCAGGACGTCGGGCTTAGAAGAAAGGCACAGGGGCCACAGTGTGATGTGCGCTTTTGGAAGGCTGCTCGGAGAAGGGGCACTTTCGGAGAGCTTTCTGCTTTGACCTGTGCTCCTGGCCGAGCTCTAGCTGCTGGGACTCTGAAAGGCTGAATGACTAGGAAAGTGCTTGTGTCCACGCTGTGGATTGAGCACGATCCTTTTTGCAGCAGCGAGAACACACTCGGCCCACTGGGCTCGTGAACGAGCGTTTACCAGACGTCTGCAATTCGGTGCACTGCACACACAAGCCCGGTGCTCCCCGGTTTCTTTCTCCGCCTGCCGTTGTCTGGACAGAAGAGAAGCCCAGCCACGGCATCCTACTCGGCCGCTTTTCGGCGTGTGCACTGCCCGCATACACACGGGTGCTGTGCTCGGCTTTCCCTCGGCTCCAGGCACAAGGGTGCTTTCTCAGTTTTGCAGCGTCCCCGGTTCCCCACGTTGCCCTCGCTCAGCGAAACGTGCCGGGGGAGAAGCACTTGCTGGATGAGTCTTTCCGTGTGCAAGACTTTGAACGCAGCACCACAATCTGGGCCACGAGGAAGCCTTGATGAAGAAGGTGGTTTTGTCCTGGCACCTCTCTCCAGTGCGAGATGCCTGCCGAAGCTCTTTGCCTCTTGCGAGAGTGCGGTGGGCAGCGGGGTAAACTGGAGCCGAGAAGGACCGGGCAGACAGCACCGCCATCCGACGGGTGCTTTGCAGGTTGTGCCGGGGAAAGCGGACTGGCCCTGGCTGGAAGGCGCTGCAGCTAGGCGCTCCCCCAAGTGTCGGAGGCAAAGGCCGCGTGAGCTTGCCGTCCCCGGCACGGCTCTCTGTGCGAGACGTAGCCCAGAAGCTTTCCCTTTCCATTCAGAGCACCAGAGAGGCAGAATGCAGTGGTACGTATTGCTCAGGAGGAAAGGGGCACGGCCCGGCCGCGTTCGGGCAGAAGCAGCGCGCTGGAGCGCTTCGCTGCCGGCACAGAGTTCCGGGCGAGAGGCAGACGACCGGTCCGCCTCCGGGAGAACGAAGGTACGGCGTGCTCGAAAAGGCGAGGAACGAAGCCGCGGAGCACCGGGCTCGGGTGCGCGTCGTCCGGGCTTGCGAGACGAGCGTGGCTGCCACTCTCCTGCCTGCAGAATTCACCTTACAGCCTCAGGAAGGAGGACGACGCGCCACAGTTACTTGTGCTGCTGCTGCTGCCTAGTCCTCTTGCAGAGCTCTGTGGAGGCAAATGCACTTCCCTTCCGTCTCCGAGTTTCGGAGAACACGATGGTAGGGTGCAGCGGAGCAGGGAAGTACAGAAGTGCACCGCTGAGATTGCTGTTGCTTACGTGCAGAAGGCGAAGGTGCAAGCCAGCACTGGCTTTTGCTTCTAGAGCCGTTCTCCAGGAGAGCAGCTGCTGGAGGTTGACAGCGGTAGCTGCGAGGCTGAAAAACAAGGCAGGACGTCGGGCTTAGAAGAAAGGCACAGGGGCCACAGTGTGATGTGCGCTTTTGGAAGGCTGCTCGGAGAAGGGGCACTTTCGGAGAGCTTTCTGCTTTGACCTGTGCTCCTGGCCGAGCTCTAGCTGCTGGGACTCTGAAAGGCTGAATGACTAGGAAAGTGCTTGTGTCCACGCTGTGGATTGAGCACGATCCTTTTTGCAGCAGCGAGAACACACTCGGCCCACTGGGCTCGTGAACGAGCGTTTACCAGACGTCTGCAATTCGGTGCACTGCACACACAAGCCCGGTGCTCCCCGGTTTCTTTCTCCGCCTGCCGTTGTCTGGACAGAAGAGAAGCCCAGCCACGGCATCCTACTCGGCCGCTTTTCGGCGTGTGCACTGCCCGCATACACACGGGTGCTGTGCTCGGCTTTCCCTCGGCTCCAGGCACAAGGGTGCTTTCTCAGTTTTGCAGCGTCCCCGGTTCCCCACGTTGCCCTCGCTCAGCGAAACGTGCCGGGGGAGAAGCACTTGCTGGATGAGTCTTTCCGTGTGCAAGACTTTGAACGCAGCACCACAATCTGGGCCACGAGGAAGCCTTGATGAAGAAGGTGGTTTTGTCCTGGCACCTCTCTCCAGTGCGAGATGCCTGCCGAAGCTCTTTGCCTCTTGCGAGAGTGCGGTGGGCAGCGGGGTAAACTGGAGCCGAGAAGGACCGGGCAGACAGCACCGCCATCCGACAGGTGCTTTGCAGGTTGTGCCGGGGAAAGCGGACTGGCCCTGGCTGGAAGGCGCTGCAGCTAGGCGCTCCCCCAAGTGTCGGAGGCAAAGGCCGCGTGAGCTTGCCGTCCCCGGCACGGCTCTCTGTGCGAGACGTAGCCCAGAAGCTTTCCCTTTCCATTCAGAGCACCAGAGAGGCAGAATGCAGTGGTACGTATTGCTCAGGAGGAAAGGGGCACGGCCCGGCCGCGTTCGGGCAGAAGCAGCGCGCTGGAGCGCTTCGCTGCCGGCACAGAGTTCCGGGCGAGAGGCAGACGACCGGTCCGCCTCCGGGAGAACGAAGGTACGGCGTGCTCGAAAAGGCGAGGAACGAAGCCGCGGAGCACCGGGCTCGGGTGCGCGTCGTCCGGGCTTGCGAGACGAGCGTGGCTGCCACTCTCCTGCCTGCAGAATTCACCTTACAGCCTCAGGAAGGAGGACGACGCGCCACAGTTACTTGTGCTGCTGCTGCTGCCTAGTCCTCTTGCAGAGCTCTGTGGAGGCAAATGCACTTCCCTTCCGTCTCCGAGTTTCGGAGAACACGATGGTAGGGTGCAGCGGAGCAGGGAAGTACAGAAGTGCACCGCTGAGATTGCTGTTGCTTACGTGCAGAAGGCGAAGGTGCAAGCCAGCACTGGCTTTTGCTTCTAGAGCCGTTCTCCAGGAGAGCAGCTGCTGGAGGTTGACAGCGGTAGCTGCGAGGCTGAAAAACAAGGCAGGACGTCGGGCTTAGAAGAAAGGCACAGGGGCCACAGTGTGATGTGCGCTTTTGGAAGGCTGCTCGGAGAAGGGGCACTTTCGGAGAGCTTTCTGCTTTGACCTGTGCTCCTGGCCGAGCTCTAGCTGCTGGGACTCTGAAAGGCTGAATGACTAGGAAAGTGCTTGTGTCCACGCTGTGGATTGAGCACGATCCTTTTTGCAGCAGCGAGAACACACTCGGCCCACTGGGCTCGTGAACGAGCGTTTACCAGACGTCTGCAATTCGGTGCACTGCACACACAAGCCCGGTGCTCCCCGGTTTCTTTCTCCGCCTGCCGTTGTCTGGACAGAAGAGAAGCCCAGCCACGGCATCCTACTCGGCCGCTTTTCGGCGTGTGCACTGCCCGCATACACACGGGTGCTGTGCTCGGCTTTCCCTCGGCTCCAGGCACAAGGGTGCTTTCTCAGTTTTGCAGCGTCCCCGGTTCCCCACGTTGCCCTCGCTCAGCGAAACGTGCCGGGGGAGAAGCACTTGCTGGATGAGTCTTTCCGTGTGCAAGACTTTGAACGCAGCACCACAATCTGGGCCACGAGGAAGCCTTGATGAAGAAGGTGGTTTTGTCCTGGCACCTCTCTCCAGTGCGAGATGCCTGCCGAAGCTCTTTGCCTCTTGCGAGAGTGCGGTGGGCAGCGGGGTAAACTGGAGCCGAGAAGGACCGGGCAGACAGCACCGCCATCCGACAGGTGCTTTGCAGGTTGTGCCGGGGAAAGCGGACTGGCCCTGGCTGGAAGGCGCTGCAGCTAGGCGCTCCCCCAAGTGTCGGAGGCAAAGGCCGCGTGAGCTTGCCGTCCCCGGCACGGCTCTCTGTGCGAGACGTAGCCCAGAAGCTTTCCCTTTCCATTCAGAGCACCAGAGAGGCAGAATGCAGTGGTACGTATTGCTCAGGAGGAAAGGGGCACGGCCCGGCCGCGTTCGGGCAGAAGCAGCGCGCTGGAGCGCTTCGCTGCCGGCACAGAGTTCCGGGCGAGAGGCAGACGACCGGTCCGCCTCCGGGAGAACGAAGGTACGGCGTGCTCGAAAAGGCGAGGAACGAAGCCGCGGAGCACCGGGCTCGGGTGCGCGTCGTCCGGGCTTGCGAGACGAGCGTGGCTGCCACTCTCCTGCCTGCAGAATTCACCTTACAGCCTCAGGAAGGAGGACGACGCGCCACAGTTACTTGTGCTGCTGCTGCTGCCTAGTCCTCTTGCAGAGCTCTGTGGAGGCAAATGCACTTCCCTTCCGTCTCCGAGTTTCGGAGAACACGATGGTAGGGTGCAGCGGAGCAGGGAAGTACAGAAGTGCACCGCTGAGATTGCTGTTGCTTACGTGCAGAAGGCGAAGGTGCAAGCCAGCACTGGCTTTTGCTTCTAGAGCCGTTCTCCAGGAGAGCAGCTGCTGGAGGTTGACAGCGGTAGCTGCGAGGCTGAAAAACAAGGCAGGACGTCGGGCTTAGAAGAAAGGCACAGGGGCCACAGTGTGATGTGCGCTTTTGGAAGGCTGCTCGGAGAAGGGGCACTTTCGGAGAGCTTTCTGCTTTGACCTGTGCTCCTGGCCGAGCTCTAGCTGCTGGGACTCTGAAAGGCTGAATGACTAGGAAAGTGCTTGTGTCCACGCTGTGGATTGAGCACGATCCTTTTTGCAGCAGCGAGAACACACTCGGCCCACTGGGCTCGTGAACGAGCGTTTACCAGACGTCTGCAATTCGGTGCACTGCACACACAAGCCCGGTGCTCCCCGGTTTCTTTCTCCGCCTGCCGTTGTCTGGACAGAAGAGAAGCCCAGCCACGGCATCCTACTCGGCCGCTTTTCGGCGTGTGCACTGCCCGCATACACACGGGTGCTGTGCTCGGCTTTCCCTCGGCTCCAGGCACAAGGGTGCTTTCTCAGTTTTGCAGCGTCCCCGGTTCCCCACGTTGCCCTCGCTCAGCGAAACGTGCCGGGGGAGAAGCACTTGCTGGATGAGTCTTTCCGTGTGCAAGACTTTGAACGCAGCACCACAATCTGGGCCACGAGGAAGCCTTGATGAAGAAGGTGGTTTTGTCCTGGCACCTCTCTCCAGTGCGAGATGCCTGCCGAAGCTCTTTGCCTCTTGCGAGAGTGCGGTGGGCAGCGGGGTAAACTGGAGCCGAGAAGGACCGGGCAGACAGCACCGCCATCCGACGGGTGCTTTGCAGGTTGTGCCGGGGAAAGCGGACTGGCCCTGGCTGGAAGGCGCTGCAGCTAGGCGCTCCCCCAAGTGTCGGAGGCAAAGGCCGCGTGAGCTTGCCGTCCCCGGCACGGCTCTCTGTGCGAGACGTAGCCCAGAAGCTTTCCCTTTCCATTCAGAGCACCAGAGAGGCAGAATGCAGTGGTACGTATTGCTCAGGAGGAAAGGGGCACGGCCCGGCCGCGTTCGGGCAGAAGCAGCGCGCTGGAGCGCTTCGCTGCCGGCACAGAGTTCCGGGCGAGAGGCAGACGACCGGTCCGCCTCCGGGAGAACGAAGGTACGGCGTGCTCGAAAAGGCGAGGAACGAAGCCGCGGAGCACCGGGCTCGGGTGCGCGTCGTCCGGGCTTGCGAGACGAGCGTGGCTGCCACTCTCCTGCCTGCAGAATTCACCTTACAGCCTCAGGAAGGAGGACGACGCGCCACAGTTACTTGTGCTGCTGCTGCTGCCTAGTCCTCTTGCAGAGCTCTGTGGAGGCAAATGCACTTCCCTTCCGTCTCCGAGTTTCGGAGAACACGATGGTAGGGTGCAGCGGAGCAGGGAAGTACAGAAGTGCACCGCTGAGATTGCTGTTGCTTACGTGCAGAAGGCGAAGGTGCAAGCCAGCACTGGCTTTTGCTTCTAGAGCCGTTCTCCAGGAGAGCAGCTGCTGGAGGTTGACAGCGGTAGCTGCGAGGCTGAAAAACAAGGCAGGACGTCGGGCTTAGAAGAAAGGCACAGGGGCCACAGTGTGATGTGCGCTTTTGGAAGGCTGCTCGGAGAAGGGGCACTTTCGGAGAGCTTTCTGCTTTGACCTGTGCTCCTGGCCGAGCTCTAGCTGCTGGGACTCTGAAAGGCTGAATGACTAGGAAAGTGCTTGTGTCCACGCTGTGGATTGAGCACGATCCTTTTTGCAGCAGCGAGAACACACTCGGCCCACTGGGCTCGTGAACGAGCGTTTACCAGACGTCTGCAATTCGGTGCACTGCACACACAAGCCCGGTGCTCCCCGGTTTCTTTCTCCGCCTGCCGTTGTCTGGACAGAAGAGAAGCCCAGCCACGGCATCCTACTCGGCCGCTTTTCGGCGTGTGCACTGCCCGCATACACACGGGTGCTGTGCTCGGCTTTCCCTCGGCTCCAGGCACAAGGGTGCTTTCTCAGTTTTGCAGCGTCCCCGGTTCCCCACGTTGCCCTCGCTCAGCGAAACGTGCCGGGGGAGAAGCACTTGCTGGATGAGTCTTTCCGTGTGCAAGACTTTGAACGCAGCACCACAATCTGGGCCACGAGGAAGCCTTGATGAAGAAGGTGGTTTTGTCCTGGCACCTCTCTCCAGTGCGAGATGCCTGCCGAAGCTCTTTGCCTCTTGCGAGAGTGCGGTGGGCAGCGGGGTAAACTGGAGCCGAGAAGGACCGGGCAGACAGCACCGCCATCCGACGGGTGCTTTGCAGGTTGTGCCGGGGAAAGCGGACTGGCCCTGGCTGGAAGGCGCTGCAGCTAGGCGCTCCCCCAAGTGTCGGAGGCAAAGGCCGCGTGAGCTTGCCGTCCCCGGCACGGCTCTCTGTGCGAGACGTAGCCCAGAAGCTTTCCCTTTCCATTCAGAGCACCAGAGAGGCAGAATGCAGTGGTACGTATTGCTCAGGAGGAAAGGGGCACGGCCCGGCCGCGTTCGGGCAGAAGCAGCGCGCTGGAGCGCTTCGCTGCCGGCACAGAGTTCCGGGCGAGAGGCAGACGACCGGTCCGCCTCCGGGAGAACGAAGGTACGGCGTGCTCGAAAAGGCGAGGAACGAAGCCGCGGAGCACCGGGCTCGGGTGCGCGTCGTCCGGGCTTGCGAGACGAGCGTGGCTGCCACTCTCCTGCCTGCAGAATTCACCTTACAGCCTCAGGAAGGAGGACGACGCGCCACAGTTACTTGTGCTGCTGCTGCTGCCTAGTCCTCTTGCAGAGCTCTGTGGAGGCAAATGCACTTCCCTTCCGTCTCCGAGTTTCGGAGAACACGATGGTAGGGTGCAGCGGAGCAGGGAAGTACAGAAGTGCACCGCTGAGATTGCTGTTGCTTACGTGCAGAAGGCGAAGGTGCAAGCCAGCACTGGCTTTTGCTTCTAGAGCCGTTCTCCAGGAGAGCAGCTGCTGGAGGTTGACAGCGGTAGCTGCGAGGCTGAAAAACAAGGCAGGACGTCGGGCTTAGAAGAAAGGCACAGGGGCCACAGTGTGATGTGCGCTTTTGGAAGGCTGCTCGGAGAAGGGGCACTTTCGGAGAGCTTTCTGCTTTGACCTGTGCTCCTGGCCGAGCTCTAGCTGCTGGGACTCTGAAAGGCTGAATGACTAGGAAAGTGCTTGTGTCCACGCTGTGGATTGAGCACGATCCTTTTTGCAGCAGCGAGAACACACTCGGCCCACTGGGCTCGTGAACGAGCGTTTACCAGACGTCTGCAATTCGGTGCACTGCACACACAAGCCCGGTGCTCCCCGGTTTCTTTCTCCGCCTGCCGTTGTCTGGACAGAAGAGAAGCCCAGCCACGGCATCCTACTCGGCCGCTTTTCGGCGTGTGCACTGCCCGCATACACATGGGTGCTGTGCTCGGCTTTCCCTCGGCTCCAGGCACAAGGGTGCTTTCTCAGTTTTGCAGCGTCCCCGGTTCCCCACGTTGCCCTCGCTCAGCGAAACGTGCCGGGGGAGAAGCACTTGCTGGATGAGTCTTTCCGTGTGCAAGACTTTGAACGCAGCACCACAATCTGGGCCACGAGGAAGCCTTGATGAAGAAGGTGGTTTTGTCCTGGCACCTCTCTCCAGTGCGAGATGCCTGCCGAAGCTCTTTGCCTCTTGCGAGAGTGCGGTGGGCAGCGGGGTAAACTGGAGCCGAGAAGGACCGGGCAGACAGCACCGCCATCCGACGGGTGCTTTGCAGGTTGTGCCGGGGAAAGCGGACTGGCCCTGGCTGGAAGGCGCTGCAGCTAGGCGCTCCCCCAAGTGTCGGAGGCAAAGGCCGCGTGAGCTTGCCGTCCCCGGCACGGCTCTCTGTGCGAGACGTAGCCCAGAAGCTTTCCCTTTCCATTCAGAGCACCAGAGAGGCAGAATGCAGTGGTACGTATTGCTCAGGAGGAAAGGGGCACGGCCCGGCCGCGTTCGGGCAGAAGCAGCGCGCTGGAGCGCTTCGCTGCCGGCACAGAGTTCCGGGCGAGAGGCAGACGACCGGTCCGCCTCCGGGAGAACGAAGGTACGGCGTGCTCGAAAAGGCGAGGAACGAAGCCGCGGAGCACCGGGCTCGGGTGCGCGTCGTCCGGGCTTGCGAGACGAGCGTGGCTGCCACTCTCCTGCCTGCAGAATTCACCTTACAGCCTCAGGAAGGAGGACGACGCGCCACAGTTACTTGTGCTGCTGCTGCTGCCTAGTCCTCTTGCAGAGCTCTGTGGAGGCAAATGCACTTCCCTTCCGTCTCCGAGTTTCGGAGAACACGATGGTAGGGTGCAGCGGAGCAGGGAAGTACAGAAGTGCACCGCTGAGATTGCTGTTGCTTACGTGCAGAAGGCGAAGGTGCAAGCCAGCACTGGCTTTTGCTTCTAGAGCCGTTCTCCAGGAGAGCAGCTGCTGGAGGTTGACAGCGGTAGCTGCGAGGCTGAAAAACAAGGCAGGACGTCGGGCTTAGAAGAAAGGCACAGGGGCCACAGTGTGATGTGCGCTTTTGGAAGGCTGCTCGGAGAAGGGGCACTTTCGGAGAGCTTTCTGCTTTGACCTGTGCTCCTGGCCGAGCTTTAGCTGCTGGGACTCTGAAAGGCTGAATGACTAGGAAAGTGCTTGTGTCCACGCTGTGGATTGAGCACGATCCTTTTTGCAGCAGCGAGAACACACTCGGCCCACTGGGCTCGTGAACGAGCGTTTACCAGACGTCTGCAATTCGGTGCACTGCACACACAAGCCCGGTGCTCCCCGGTTTCTTTCTCCGCCTGCCGTTGTCTGGACAGAAGAGAAGCCCAGCCACGGCATCCTACTCGGCCGCTTTTCGGCGTGTGCACTGCCCGCATACACACGGGTGCTGTGCTCGGCTTTCCCTCGGCTCCAGGCACAAGGGTGCTTTCTCAGTTTTGCAGCGTCCCCGGTTCCCCACGTTGCCCTCGCTCAGCGAAACGTGCCGGGGGAGAAGCACTTGCTGGATGAGTCTTTCCGTGTGCAAGACTTTGAACGCAGCACCACAATCTGGGCCACGAGGAAGCCTTGATGAAGAAGGTGGTTTTGTCCTGGCACCTCTCTCCAGTGCGAGATGCCTGCCGAAGCTCTTTGCCTCTTGCGAGAGTGCGGTGGGCAGCGGGGTAAACTGGAGCCGAGAAGGACCGGGCAGACAGCACCGCCATCCGACGGGTGCTTTGCAGGTTGTGCCGGGGAAAGCGGACTGGCCCTGGCTGGAAGGCGCTGCAGCTAGGCGCTCCCCCAAGTGTCGGAGGCAAAGGCCGCGTGAGCTTGCCGTCCCCGGCACGGCTCTCTGTGCGAGACGTAGCCCAGAAGCTTTCCCTTTCCATTCAGAGCACCAGAGAGGCAGAATGCAGTGGTACGTATTGCTCAGGAGGAAAGGGGCACGGCCCGGCCGCGTTCGGGCAGAAGCAGCGCGCTGGAGCGCTTCGCTGCCGGCACAGAGTTCCGGGCGAGAGGCAGACGACCGGTCCGCCTCCGGGAGAACGAAGGTACGGCGTGCTCGAAAAGGCGAGGAACGAAGCCGCGGAGCACCGGGCTCGGGTGCGCGTCGTCCGGGCTTGCGAGACGAGCGTGGCTGCCACTCTCCTGCCTGCAGAATTCACCTTACAGCCTCAGGAAGGAGGACGACGCGCCACAGTTACTTGTGCTGCTGCTGCTGCCTAGTCCTCTTGCAGAGCTCTGTGGAGGCAAATGCACTTCCCTTCCGTCTCCGAGTTTCGGAGAACACGATGGTAGGGTGCAGCGGAGCAGGGAAGTACAGAAGTGCACCGCTGAGATTGCTGTTGCTTACGTGCAGAAGGCGAAGGTGCAAGCCAGCACTGGCTTTTGCTTCTAGAGCCGTTCTCCAGGAGAGCAGCTGCTGGAGGTTGACAGCGGTAGCTGCGAGGCTGAAAAACAAGGCAGGACGTCGGGCTTAGAAGAAAGGCACAGGGGCCACAGTGTGATGTGCGCTTTTGGAAGGCTGCTCGGAGAAGGGGCACTTTCGGAGAGCTTTCTGCTTTGACCTGTGCTCCTGGCCGAGCTCTAGCTGCTGGGACTCTGAAAGGCTGAATGACTAGGAAAGTGCTTGTGTCCACGCTGTGGATTGAGCACGATCCTTTTTGCAGCAGCGAGAACACACTCGGCCCACTGGGCTCGTGAACGAGCGTTTACCAGACGTCTGCAATTCGGTGCACTGCACACACAAGCCCGGTGCTCCCCGGTTTCTTTCTCCGCCTGCCGTTGTCTGGACAGAAGAGAAGCCCAGCCACGGCATCCTACTCGGCCGCTTTTCGGCGTGTGCACTGCCCGCATACACACGGGTGCTGTGCTCGGCTTTCCCTCGGCTCCAGGCACAAGGGTGCTTTCTCAGTTTTGCAGCGTCCCCGGTTCCCCACGTTGCCCTCGCTCAGCGAAACGTGCCGGGGGAGAAGCACTTGCTGGATGAGTCTTTCCGTGTGCAAGACTTTGAACGCAGCACCACAATCTGGGCCACGAGGAAGCCTTGATGAAGAAGGTGGTTTTGTCCTGGCACCTCTCTCCAGTGCGAGATGCCTGCCGAAGCTCTTTGCCTCTTGCGAGAGTGCGGTGGGCAGCGGGGTAAACTGGAGCCGAGAAGGACCGGGCAGACAGCACCGCCATCCGACGGGTGCTTTGCAGGTTGTGCCGGGGAAAGCGGACTGGCCCTGGCTGGAAGGCGCTGCAGCTAGGCGCTCCCCCAAGTGTCGGAGGCAAAGGCCGCGTGAGCTTGCCGTCCCCGGCACGGCTCTCTGTGCGAGACGTAGCCCAGAAGCTTTCCCTTTCCATTCAGAGCACCAGAGAGGCAGAATGCAGTGGTACGTATTGCTCAGGAGGAAAGGGGCACGGCCCGGCCGCGTTCGGGCAGAAGCAGCGCGCTGGAGCGCTTCGCTGCCGGCACAGAGT
Source organism: Aphelocoma coerulescens (assembly GCF_041296385.1). Classification (NCBI taxonomy): domain Eukaryota; kingdom Metazoa; phylum Chordata; class Aves; order Passeriformes; family Corvidae; genus Aphelocoma; species Aphelocoma coerulescens. The sequence continues at coordinate 125,240 of NW_027183573.1, forward strand.
TCCGGGCGAGAGGCAGACGACCGGTCCGCCTCCGGGAGAACGAAGGTACGGCGTGCTCGAAAAGGCGAGGAACGAAGCCGCGGAGCACCGGGCTCGGGTGCGCGTCGTCCGGGCTTGCGAGACGAGCGTGGCTGCCACTCTCCTGCCTGCAGAATTCACCTTACAGCCTCAGGAAGGAGGACGACGCGCCACAGTTACTTGTGCTGCTGCTGCTGCCTAGTCCTCTTGCAGAGCTCTGTGGAGGCAAATGCACTTCCCTTCCGTCTCCGAGTTTCGGAGAACACGATGGTAGGGTGCAGCGGAGCAGGGAAGTACAGAAGTGCACCGCTGAGATTGCTGTTGCTTACGTGCAGAAGGCGAAGGTGCAAGCCAGCACTGGCTTTTGCTTCTAGAGCCGTTCTCCAGGAGAGCAGCTGCTGGAGGTTGACGGCGGTAGCTGCGAGGCTGAAAAACAAGGCAGGACGTCGGGCTTAGAAGAAAGGCACAGGGGCCACAGTGTGATGTGCGCTTTTGGAAGGCTGCTCGGAGAAGGGGCACTTTCGGAGAGCTTTCTGCTTTGACCTGTGCTCCTGGCCGAGCTCTAGCTGCTGGGACTCTGAAAGGCTGAATGACTAGGAAAGTGCTTGTGTCCACGCTGTGGATTGAGCACGATCCTTTTTGCAGCAGCGAGAACACACTCGGCCCACTGGGCTCGTGAACGAGCGTTTACCAGACGTCTGCAATTCGGTGCACTGCACACACAAGCCCGGTGCTCCCCGGTTTCTTTCTCCGCCTGCCGTTGTCTGGACAGAAGAGAAGCCCAGCCACGGCATCCTACTCGGCCGCTTTTCGGCGTGTGCACTGCCCGCATACACACGGGTGCTGTGCTCGGCTTTCCCTCGGCTCCAGGCACAAGGGTGCTTTCTCAGTTTTGCAGCGTCCCCGGTTCCCCACGTTGCCCTCGCTCAGCGAAACGTGCCGGGGGAGAAGCACTTGCTGGATGAGTCTTTCCGTGTGCAAGACTTTGAACGCAGCACCACAATCTGGGCCACGAGGAAGCCTTGATGAAGAAGGTGGTTTTGTCCTGGCACCTCTCTCCAGTGCGAGATGCCTGCCGAAGCTCTTTGCCTCTTGCGAGAGTGCGGTGGGCAGCGGGGTAAACTGGAGCCGAGAAGGACCGGGCAGACAGCACCGCCATCCGACGGGTGCTTTGCAGGTTGTGCCGGGGAAAGCGGACTGGCCCTGGCTGGAAGGCGCTGCAGCTAGGCGCTCCCCCAAGTGTCGGAGGCAAAGGCCGCGTGAGCTTGCCGTCCCCGGCACGGCTCTCTGTGCGAGACGTAGCCCAGAAGCTTTCCCTTTCCATTCAGAGCACCAGAGAGGCAGAATGCAGTGGTACGTATTGCTCAGGAGGAAAGGGGCACGGCCCGGCCGCGTTCGGGCAGAAGCAGCGCGCTGGAGCGCTTCGCTGCCGGCACAGAGTTCCGGGCGAGAGGCAGACGACCGGTCCGCCTCCGGGAGAACGAAGGTACGGCGTGCTCGAAAAGGCGAGGAACGAAGCCGCGGAGCACCGGGCTCGGGTGCGCGTCGTCCGGGCTTGCGAGACGAGCGTGGCTGCCACTCTCCTGCCTGCAGAATTCACCTTACAGCCTCAGGAAGGAGGACGACGCGCCACAGTTACTTGTGCTGCTGCTGCTGCCTAGTCCTCTTGCAGAGCTCTGTGGAGGCAAATGCACTTCCCTTCCGTCTCCGAGTTTCGGAGAACACGATGGTAGGGTGCAGCGGAGCAGGGAAGTACAGAAGTGCACCGCTGAGATTGCTGTTGCTTACGTGCAGAAGGCGAAGGTGCAAGCCAGCACTGGCTTTTGCTTCTAGAGCCGTTCTCCAGGAGAGCAGCTGCTGGAGGTTGACAGCGGTAGCTGCGAGGCTGAAAAACAAGGCAGGACGTCGGGCTTAGAAGAAAGGCACAGGGGCCACAGTGTGATGTGCGCTTTTGGAAGGCTGCTCGGAGAAGGGGCACTTTCGGAGAGCTTTCTGCTTTGACCTGTGCTCCTGGCCGAGCTCTAGCTGCTGGGACTCTGAAAGGCTGAATGACTAGGAAAGTGCTTGTGTCCACGCTGTGGATTGAGCACGATCCTTTTTGCAGCAGCGAGAACACACTCGGCCCACTGGGCTCGTGAACGAGCGTTTACCAGACGTCTGCAATTCGGTGCACTGCACACACAAGCCCGGTGCTCCCCGGTTTCTTTCTCCGCCTGCCGTTGTCTGGACAGAAGAGAAGCCCAGCCACGGCATCCTACTCGGCCGCTTTTCGGCGTGTGCACTGCCCGCATACACACGGGTGCTGTGCTCGGCTTTCCCTCGGCTCCAGGCACAAGGGTGCTTTCTCAGTTTTGCAGCGTCCCCGGTTCCCCACGTTGCCCTCGCTCAGCGAAACGTGCCGGGGGAGAAGCACTTGCTGGATGAGTCTTTCCGTGTGCAAGACTTTGAACGCAGCACCACAATCTGGGCCACGAGGAAGCCTTGATGAAGAAGGTGGTTTTGTCCTGGCACCTCTCTCCAGTGCGAGATGCCTGCCGAAGCTCTTTGCCTCTTGCGAGAGTGCGGTGGGCAGCGGGGTAAACTGGAGCCGAGAAGGACCGGGCAGACAGCACCGCCATCCGACGGGTGCTTTGCAGGTTGTGCCGGGGAAAGCGGACTGGCCCTGGCTGGAAGGCGCTGCAGCTAGGCGCTCCCCCAAGTGTCGGAGGCAAAGGCCGCGTGAGCTTGCCGTCCCCGGCACGGCTCTCTGTGCGAGACGTAGCCCAGAAGCTTTCCCTTTCCATTCAGAGCACCAGAGAGGCAGAATGCAGTGGTACGTATTGCTCAGGAGGAAAGGGGCACGGCCCGGCCGCGTTCGGGCAGAAGCAGCGCGCTGGAGCGCTTCGCTGCCGGCACAGAGTTCCGGGCGAGAGGCAGACGACCGGTCCGCCTCCGGGAGAACGAAGGTACGGCGTGCTCGAAAAGGCGAGGAACGAAGCCGCGGAGCACCGGGCTCGGGTGCGCGTCGTCCGGGCTTGCGAGACGAGCGTGGCTGCCACTCTCCTGCCTGCAGAATTCACCTTACAGCCTCAGGAAGGAGGACGACGCGCCACAGTTACTTGTGCTGCTGCTGCTGCCTAGTCCTCTTGCAGAGCTCTGTGGAGGCAAATGCACTTCCCTTCCGTCTCCGAGTTTCGGAGAACACGATGGTAGGGTGCAGCGGAGCAGGGAAGTACAGAAGTGCACCGCTGAGATTGCTGTTGCTTACGTGCAGAAGGCGAAGGTGCAAGCCAGCACTGGCTTTTGCTTCTAGAGCCGTTCTCCAGGAGAGCAGCTGCTGGAGGTTGACAGCGGTAGCTGCGAGGCTGAAAAACAAGGCAGGACGTCGGGCTTAGAAGAAAGGCACAGGGGCCACAGTGTGATGTGCGCTTTTGGAAGGCTGCTCGGAGAAGGGGCACTTTCGGAGAGCTTTCTGCTTTGACCTGTGCTCCTGGCCGAGCTCTAGCTGCTGGGACTCTGAAAGGCTGAATGACTAGGAAAGTGCTTGTGTCCACGCTGTGGATTGAGCACGATCCTTTTTGCAGCAGCGAGAACACACTCGGCCCACTGGGCTCGTGAACGAGCGTTTACCAGACGTCTGCAATTCGGTGCACTGCACACACAAGCCCGGTGCTCCCCGGTTTCTTTCTCCGCCTGCCGTTGTCTGGACAGAAGAGAAGCCCAGCCACGGCATCCTACTCGGCCGCTTTTCGGCGTGTGCACTGCCCGCATACACACGGGTGCTGTGCTCGGCTTTCCCTCGGCTCCAGGCACAAGGGTGCTTTCTCAGTTTTGCAGCGTCCCCGGTTCCCCACGTTGCCCTCGCTCAGCGAAACGTGCCGGGGGAGAAGCACTTGCTGGATGAGTCTTTCCGTGTGCAAGACTTTGAACGCAGCACCACAATCTGGGCCACGAGGAAGCCTTGATGAAGAAGGTGGTTTTGTCCTGGCACCTCTCTCCAGTGCGAGATGCCTGCCGAAGCTCTTTGCCTCTTGCGAGAGTGCGGTGGGCAGCGGGGTAAACTGGAGCCGAGAAGGACCGGGCAGACAGCACCGCCATCCGACGGGTGCTTTGCAGGTTGTGCCGGGGAAAGCGGACTGGCCCTGGCTGGAAGGCGCTGCAGCTAGGCGCTCCCCCAAGTGTCGGAGGCAAAGGCCGCGTGAGCTTGCCGTCCCCGGCACGGCTCTCTGTGCGAGACGTAGCCCAGAAGCTTTCCCTTTCCATTCAGAGCACCAGAGAGGCAGAATGCAGTGGTACGTATTGCTCAGGAGGAAAGGGGCACGGCCCGGCCGCGTTCGGGCAGAAGCAGCGCGCTGGAGCGCTTCGCTGCCGGCACAGAGTTCCGGGCGAGAGGCAGACGACCGGTCCGCCTCCGGGAGAACGAAGGTACGGCGTGCTCGAAAAGGCGAGGAACGAAGCCGCGGAGCACCGGGCTCGGGTGCGCGTCGTCCGGGCTTGCGAGACGAGCGTGGCTGCCACTCTCCTGCCTGCAGAATTCACCTTACAGCCTCAGGAAGGAGGACGACGCGCCACAGTTACTTGTGCTGCTGCTGCTGCCTAGTCCTCTTGCAGAGCTCTGTGGAGGCAAATGCACTTCCCTTCCGTCTCCGAGTTTCGGAGAACACGATGGTAGGGTGCAGCGGAGCAGGGAAGTACAGAAGTGCACCGCTGAGATTGCTGTTGCTTACGTGCAGAAGGCGAAGGTGCAAGCCAGCACTGGCTTTTGCTTCTAGAGCCGTTCTCCAGGAGAGCAGCTGCTGGAGGTTGACAGCGGTAGCTGCGAGGCTGAAAAACAAGGCAGGACGTCGGGCTTAGAAGAAAGGCACAGGGGCCACAGTGTGATGCGCGCTTTTGGAAGGCTGCTCGGAGAAGGGGCACTTTCGGAGAGCTTTCTGCTTTGACCTGTGCTCCTGGCCGAGCTCTAGCTGCTGGGACTCTGAAAGGCTGAATGACTAGGAAAGTGCTTGTGTCCACGCTGTGGATTGAGCACGATCCTTTTTGCAGCAGCGAGAACACACTCGGCCCACTGGGCTCGTGAACGAGCGTTTACCAGACGTCTGCAATTCGGTGCACTGCACACACAAGCCCGGTGCTCCCCGGTTTCTTTCTCCGCCTGCCGTTGTCTGGACAGAAGAGAAGCCCAGCCACGGCATCCTACTCGGCCGCTTTTCGGCGTGTGCACTGCCCGCATACACACGGGTGCTGTGCTCGGCTTTCCCTCGGCTCCAGGCACAAGGGTGCTTTCTCAGTTTTGCAGCGTCCCCGGTTCCCCACGTTGCCCTCGCTCAGCGAAACGTGCCGGGGGAGAAGCACTTGCTGGATGAGTCTTTCCGTGTGCAAGACTTTGAACGCAGCACCACAATCTGGGCCACGAGGAAGCCTTGATGAAGAAGGTGGTTTTGTCCTGGCACCTCTCTCCAGTGCGAGATGCCTGCCGAAGCTCTTTGCCTCTTGCGAGAGTGCGGTGGGCAGCGGGGTAAACTGGAGCCGAGAAGGACCGGGCAGACAGCACCGCCATCCGACGGGTGCTTTGCAGGTTGTGCCGGGGAAAGCGGACTGGCCCTGGCTGGAAGGCGCTGCAGCTAGGCGCTCCCCCAAGTGTCGGAGGCAAAGGCCGCGTGAGCTTGCCGTCCCCGGCACGGCTCTCTGTGCGAGACGTAGCCCAGAAGCTTTCCCTTTCCATTCAGAGCACCAGAGAGGCAGAATGCAGTGGTACGTATTGCTCAGGAGGAAAGGGGCACGGCCCGGCCGCGTTCGGGCAGAAGCAGCGCGCTGGAGCGCTTCGCTGCCGGCACAGAGTTCCGGGCGAGAGGCAGACGACCGGTCCGCCTCCGGGAGAACGAAGGTACGGCGTGCTCGAAAAGGCGAGGAACGAAGCCGCGGAGCACCGGGCTCGGGTGCGCGTCGTCCGGGCTTGCGAGACGAGCGTGGCTGCCACTCTCCTGCCTGCAGAATTCACCTTACAGCCTCAGGAAGGAGGACGACGCGCCACAGTTACTTGTGCTGCTGCTGCTGCCTAGTCCTCTTGCAGAGCTCTGTGGAGGCAAATGCACTTCCCTTCCGTCTCCGAGTTTCGGAGAACACGATGGTAGGGTGCAGCGGAGCAGGGAAGTACAGAAGTGCACCGCTGAGATTGCTGTTGCTTACGTGCAGAAGGCGAAGGTGCAAGCCAGCACTGGCTTTTGCTTCTAGAGCCGTTCTCCAGGAGAGCAGCTGCTGGAGGTTGACAGCGGTAGCTGCGAGGCTGAAAAACAAGGCAGGACGTCGGGCTTAGAAGAAAGGCACAGGGGCCACAGTGTGATGCGCGCTTTTGGAAGGCTGCTCGGAGAAGGGGCACTTTCGGAGAGCTTTCTGCTTTGACCTGTGCTCCTGGCCGAGCTCTAGCTGCTGGGACTCTGAAAGGCTGAATGACTAGGAAAGTGCTTGTGTCCACGCTGTGGATTGAGCACGATCCTTTTTGCAGCAGCGAGAACACACTCGGCCCACTGGGCTCGTGAACGAGCGTTTACCAGACGTCTGCAATTCGGTGCACTGCACACACAAGCCCGGTGCTCCCCGGTTTCTTTCTCCGCCTGCCGTTGTCTGGACAGAAGAGAAGCCCAGCCACGGCATCCTACTCGGCCGCTTTTCGGCGTGTGCACTGCCCGCATACACACGGGTGCTGTGCTCGGCTTTCCCTCGGCTCCAGGCACAAGGGTGCTTTCTCAGTTTTGCAGCGTCCCCGGTTCCCCACGTTGCCCTCGCTCAGCGAAACGTGCCGGGGGAGAAGCACTTGCTGGATGAGTCTTTCCGTGTGCAAGACTTTGAACGCAGCACCACAATCTGGGCCACGAGGAAGCCTTGATGAAGAAGGTGGTTTTGTCCTGGCACCTCTCTCCAGTGCGAGATGCCTGCCGAAGCTCTTTGCCTCTTGCGAGAGTGCGGTGGGCAGCGGGGTAAACTGGAGCCGAGAAGGACCGGGCAGACAGCACCGCCATCCGACGGGTGCTTTGCAGGTTGTGCCGGGGAAAGCGGACTGGCCCTGGCTGGAAGGCGCTGCAGCTAGGCGCTCCCCCAAGTGTCGGAGGCAAAGGCCGCGTGAGCTTGCCGTCCCCGGCACGGCTCTCTGTGCGAGACGTAGCCCAGAAGCTTTCCCTTTCCATTCAGAGCACCAGAGAGGCAGAATGCAGTGGTACGTATTGCTCAGGAGGAAAGGGGCACGGCCCGGCCGCGTTCGGGCAGAAGCAGCGCGCTGGAGCGCTTCGCTGCCGGCACAGAGTTCCGGGCGAGAGGCAGACGACCGGTCCGCCTCCGGGAGAACGAAGGTACGGCGTGCTCGAAAAGGCGAGGAACGAAGCCGCGGAGCACCGGGCTCGGGTGCGCGTCGTCCGGGCTTGCGAGACGAGCGTGGCTGCCACTCTCCTGCCTGCAGAATTCACCTTACAGCCTCAGGAAGGAGGACGACGCGCCACAGTTACTTGTGCTGCTGCTGCTGCCTAGTCCTCTTGCAGAGCTCTGTGGAGGCAAATGCACTTCCCTTCCGTCTCCGAGTTTCGGAGAACACGATGGTAGGGTGCAGCGGAGCAGGGAAGTACAGAAGTGCACCGCTGAGATTGCTGTTGCTTACGTGCAGAAGGCGAAGGTGCAAGCCAGCACTGGCTTTTGCTTCTAGAGCCGTTCTCCAGGAGAGCAGCTGCTGGAGGTTGACGGCGGTAGCTGCGAGGCTGAAAAACAAGGCAGGACGTCGGGCTTAGAAGAAAGGCACAGGGGCCACAGTGTGATGTGCGCTTTTGGAAGGCTGCTCGGAGAAGGGGCACTTTCGGAGAGCTTTCTGCTTTGACCTGTGCTCCTGGCCGAGCTCTAGCTGCTGGGACTCTGAAAGGCTGAATGACTAGGAAAGTGCTTGTGTCCACGCTGTGGATTGAGCACGATCCTTTTTGCAGCAGCGAGAACACACTCGGCCCACTGGGCTCGTGAACGAGCGTTTACCAGACGTCTGCAATTCGGTGCACTGCACACACAAGCCCGGTGCTCCCCGGTTTCTTTCTCCGCCTGCCGTTGTCTGGACAGAAGAGAAGCCCAGCCACGGCATCCTACTCGGCCGCTTTTCGGCGTGTGCACTGCCCGCATACACACGGGTGCTGTGCTCGGCTTTCCCTCGGCTCCAGGCACAAGGGTGCTTTCTCAGTTTTGCAGCGTCCCCGGTTCCCCACGTTGCCCTCGCTCAGCGAAACGTGCCGGGGGAGAAGCACTTGCTGGATGAGTCTTTCCGTGTGCAAGACTTTGAACGCAGCACCACAATCTGGGCCACGAGGAAGCCTTGATGAAGAAGGTGGTTTTGTCCTGGCACCTCTCTCCAGTGCGAGATGCCTGCCGAAGCTCTTTGCCTCTTGCGAGAGTGCGGTGGGCAGCGGGGTAAACTGGAGCCGAGAAGGACCGGGCAGACAGCACCGCCATCCGACGGGTGCTTTGCAGGTTGTGCCGGGGAAAGCGGACTGGCCCTGGCTGGAAGGCGCTGCAGCTAGGCGCTCCCCCAAGTGTCGGAGGCAAAGGCCGCGTGAGCTTGCCGTCCCCGGCACGGCTCTCTGTGCGAGACGTAGCCCAGAAGCTTTCCCTTTCCATTCAGAGCACCAGAGAGGCAGAATGCAGTGGTACGTATTGCTCAGGAGGAAAGGGGCACGGCCCGGCCGCGTTCGGGCAGAAGCAGCGCGCTGGAGCGCTTCGCTGCCGGCACAGAGTTCCGGGCGAGAGGCAGACGACCGGTCCGCCTCCGGGAGAACGAAGGTACGGCGTGCTCGAAAAGGCGAGGAACGAAGCCGCGGAGCACCGGGCTCGGGTGCGCGTCGTCCGGGCTTGCGAGACGAGCGTGGCTGCCACTCTCCTGCCTGCAGAATTCACCTTACAGCCTCAGGAAGGAGGACGACGCGCCACAGTTACTTGTGCTGCTGCTGCTGCCTAGTCCTCTTGCAGAGCTCTGTGGAGGCAAATGCACTTCCCTTCCGTCTCCGAGTTTCGGAGAACACGATGGTAGGGTGCAGCGGAGCAGGGAAGTACAGAAGTGCACCGCTGAGATTGCTGTTGCTTACGTGCAGAAGGCGAAGGTGCAAGCCAGCACTGGCTTTTGCTTCTAGAGCCGTTCTCCAGGAGAGCAGCTGCTGGAGGTTGACAGCGGTAGCTGCGAGGCTGAAAAACAAGGCAGGACGTCGGGCTTAGAAGAAAGGCACAGGGGCCACAGTGTGATGTGCGCTTTTGGAAGGCTGCTCGGAGAAGGGGCACTTTCGGAGAGCTTTCTGCTTTGACCTGTGCTCCTGGCCGAGCTCTAGCTGCTGGGACTCTGAAAGGCTGAATGACTAGGAAAGTGCTTGTGTCCACGCTGTGGATTGAGCACGATCCTTTTTGCAGCAGCGAGAACACACTCGGCCCACTGGGCTCGTGAACGAGCGTTTACCAGACGTCTGCAATTCGGTGCACTGCACACACAAGCCCGGTGCTCCCCGGTTTCTTTCTCCGCCTGCCGTTGTCTGGACAGAAGAGAAGCCCAGCCACGGCATCCTACTCGGCCGCTTTTCGGCGTGTGCACTGCCCGCATACACACGGGTGCTGTGCTCGGCTTTCCCTCGGCTCCAGGCACAAGGGTGCTTTCTCAGTTTTGCAGCGTCCCCGGTTCCCCACGTTGCCCTCGCTCAGCGAAACGTGCCGGGGGAGAAGCACTTGCTGGATGAGTCTTTCCGTGTGCAAGACTTTGAACGCAGCACCACAATCTGGGCCACGAGGAAGCCTTGATGAAGAAGGTGGTTTTGTCCTGGCACCTCTCTCCAGTGCGAGATGCCTGCCGAAGCTCTTTGCCTCTTGCGAGAGTGCGGTGGGCAGCGGGGTAAACTGGAGCCGAGAAGGACCGGGCAGACAGCACCGCCATCCGACGGGTGCTTTGCAGGTTGTGCCGGGGAAAGCGGACTGGCCCTGGCTGGAAGGCGCTGCAGCTAGGCGCTCCCCCAAGTGTCGGAGGCAAAGGCCGCGTGAGCTTGCCGTCCCCGGCACGGCTCTCTGTGCGAGACGTAGCCCAGAAGCTTTCCCTTTCCATTCAGAGCACCAGAGAGGCAGAATGCAGTGGTACGTATTGCTCAGGAGGAAAGGGGCACGGCCCGGCCGCGTTCGGGCAGAAGCAGCGCGCTGGAGCGCTTCGCTGCCGGCACAGAGTTCCGGGCGAGAGGCAGACGACCGGTCCGCCTCCGGGAGAACGAAGGTACGGCGTGCTCGAAAAGGCGAGGAACGAAGCCGCGGAGCACCGGGCTCGGGTGCGCGTCGTCCGGGCTTGCGAGACGAGCGTGGCTGCCACTCTCCTGCCTGCAGAATTCACCTTACAGCCTCAGGAAGGAGGACGACGCGCCACAGTTACTTGTGCTGCTGCTGCTGCCTAGTCCTCTTGCAGAGCTCTGTGGAGGCAAATGCACTTCCCTTCCGTCTCCGAGTTTCGGAGAACACGATGGTAGGGTGCAGCGGAGCAGGGAAGTACAGAAGTGCACCGCTGAGATTGCTGTTGCTTACGTGCAGAAGGCGAAGGTGCAAGCCAGCACTGGCTTTTGCTTCTAGAGCCGTTCTCCAGGAGAGCAGCTGCTGGAGGTTGACAGCGGTAGCTGCGAGGCTGAAAAACAAGGCAGGACGTCGGGCTTAGAAGAAAGGCACAGGGGCCACAGTGTGATGTGCGCTTTTGGAAGGCTGCTCGGAGAAGGGGCACTTTCGGAGAGCTTTCTGCTTTGACCTGTGCTCCTGGCCGAGCTCTAGCTGCTGGGACTCTGAAAGGCTGAATGACTAGGAAAGTGCTTGTGTCCACGCTGTGGATTGAGCACGATCCTTTTTGCAGCAGCGAGAACACACTCGGCCCACTGGGCTCGTGAACGAGCGTTTACCAGACGTCTGCAATTCGGTGCACTGCACACACAAGCCCGGTGCTCCCCGGTTTCTTTCTCCGCCTGCCGTTGTCTGGACAGAAGAGAAGCCCAGCCACGGCATCCTACTCGGCCGCTTTTCGGCGTGTGCACTGCCCGCATACACACGGGTGCTGTGCTCGGCTTTCCCTCGGCTCCAGGCACAAGGGTGCTTTCTCAGTTTTGCAGCGTCCCCGGTTCCCCACGTTGCCCTCGCTCAGCGAAACGTGCCGGGGGAGAAGCACTTGCTGGATGAGTCTTTCCGTGTGCAAGACTTTGAACGCAGCACCACAATCTGGGCCACGAGGAAGCCTTGATGAAGAAGGTGGTTTTGTCCTGGCACCTCTCTCCAGTGCGAGATGCCTGCCGAAGCTCTTTGCCTCTTGCGAGAGTGCGGTGGGCAGCGGGGTAAACTGGAGCCGAGAAGGACCGGGCAGACAGCACCGCCATCCGACGGGTGCTTTGCAGGTTGTGCCGGGGAAAGCGGACTGGCCCTGGCTGGAAGGCGCTGCAGCTAGGCGCTCCCCCAAGTGTCGGAGGCAAAGGCCGCGTGAGCTTGCCGTCCCCGGCACGGCTCTCTGTGCGAGACGTAGCCCAGAAGCTTTCCCTTTCCATTCAGAGCACCAGAGAGGCAGAATGCAGTGGTACGTATTGCTCAGGAGGAAAGGGGCACGGCCCGGCCGCGTTCGGGCAGAAGCAGCGCGCTGGAGCGCTTCGCTGCCGGCACAGAGTTCCGGGCGAGAGGCAGACGACCGGTCCGCCTCCGGGAGAACGAAGGTACGGCGTGCTCGAAAAGGCGAGGAACGAAGCCGCGGAGCACCGGGCTCGGGTGCGCGTCGTCCGGGCTTGCGAGACGAGCGTGGCTGCCACTCTCCTGCCTGCAGAATTCACCTTACAGCCTCAGGAAGGAGGACGACGCGCCACAGTTACTTGTGCTGCTGCTGCTGCCTAGTCCTCTTGCAGAGCTCTGTGGAGGCAAATGCACTTCCCTTCCGTCTCCGAGTTTCGGAGAACACGATGGTAGGGTGCAGCGGAGCAGGGAAGTACAGAAGTGCACCGCTGAGATTGCTGTTGCTTACGTGCAGAAGGCGAAGGTGCAAGCCAGCACTGGCTTTTGCTTCTAGAGCCGTTCTCCAGGAGAGCAGCTGCTGGAGGTTGACAGCGGTAGCTGCGAGGCTGAAAAACAAGGCAGGACGTCGGGCTTAGAAGAAAGGCACAGGGGCCACAGTGTGATGTGCGCTTTTGGAAGGCTGCTCGGAGAAGGGGCACTTTCGGAGAGCTTTCTGCTTTGACCTGTGCTCCTGGCCGAGCTCTAGCTGCTGGGACTCTGAAAGGCTGAATGACTAGGAAAGTGCTTGTGTCCACGCTGTGGATTGAGCACGATCCTTTTTGCAGCAGCGAGAACACACTCGGCCCACTGGGCTCGTGAACGAGCGTTTACCAGACGTCTGCAATTCGGTGCACTGCACACACAAGCCCGGTGCTCCCCGGTTTCTTTCTCCGCCTGCCGTTGTCTGGACAGAAGAGAAGCCCAGCCACGGCATCCTACTCGGCCGCTTTTCGGCGTGTGCACTGCCCGCATACACACGGGTGCTGTGCTCGGCTTTCCCTCGGCTCCAGGCACAAGGGTGCTTTCTCAGTTTTGCAGCGTCCCCGGTTCCCCACGTTGCCCTCGCTCAGCGAAACGTGCCGGGGGAGAAGCACTTGCTGGATGAGTCTTTCCGTGTGCAAGACTTTGAACGCAGCACCACAATCTGGGCCACGAGGAAGCCTTGATGAAGAAGGTGGTTTTGTCCTGGCACCTCTCTCCAGTGCGAGATGCCTGCCGAAGCTCTTTGCCTCTTGCGAGAGTGCGGTGGGCAGCGGGGTAAACTGGAGCCGAGAAGGACCGGGCAGAGACAGCACCGCCATCCGACGGGTGCTTTGCAGGTTGTGCCGGGGAAAGCGGACTGGCCCTGGCTGGAAGGCGCTGCAGCTAGGCGCTCCCCCAAGTGTCGGAGGCAAAGGCCGCGTGAGCTTGCCGTCCCCGGCACGGCTCTCTGTGCGAGACGTAGCCCAGAAGCTTTCCCTTTCCATTCAGAGCACCAGAGAGGCAGAATGCAGTGGTACGTATTGCTCAGGAGGAAAGGGGCACGGCCCGGCCGCGTTCGGGCAGAAGCAGCGCGCTGGAGCGCTTCGCTGCCGGCACAGAGTTCCGGGCGAGAGGCAGACGACCGGTCCGCCTCCGGGAGAACGAAGGTACGGCGTGCTCGAAAAGGCGAGGAACGAAGCCGCGGAGCACCGGGCTCGGGTGCGCGTCGTCCGGGCTTGCGAGACGAGCGTGGCTGCCACTCTCCTGCCTGCAGAATTCACCTTACAGCCTCAGGAAGGAGGACGACGCGCCACAGTTACTTGTGCTGCTGCTGCTGCCTAGTCCTCTTGCAGAGCTCTGTGGAGGCAAATGCACTTCCCTTCCGTCTCCGAGTTTCGGAGAACACGATGGTAGGGTGCAGCGGAGCAGGGAAGTACAGAAGTGCACCGCTGAGATTGCTGTTGCTTACGTGCAGAAGGCGAAGGTGCAAGCCAGCACTGGCTTTTGCTTCTAGAGCCGTTCTCCAGGAGAGCAGCTGCTGGAGGTTGACGGCGGTAGCTGCGAGGCTGAAAAACAAGGCAGGACGTCGGGCTTAGAAGAAAGGCACAGGGGCCACAGTGTGATGTGCGCTTTTGGAAGGCTGCTCGGAGAAGGGGCACTTTCGGAGAGCTTTCTGCTTTGACCTGTGCTCCTGGCCGAGCTCTAGCTGCTGGGACTCTGAAAGGCTGAATGACTAGGAAAGTGCTTGTGTCCACGCTGTGGATTGAGCACGATCCTTTTTGCAGCAGCGAGAACACACTCGGCCCACTGGGCTCGTGAACGAGCGTTTACCAGACGTCTGCAATTCGGTGCACTGCACACACAAGCCCGGTGCTCCCCGGTTTCTTTCTCCGCCTGCCGTTGTCTGGACAGAAGAGAAGCCCAGCCACGGCATCCTACTCGGCCGCTTTTCGGCGTGTGCACTGCCCGCATACACACGGGTGCTGTGCTCGGCTTTCCCTCGGCTCCAGGCACAAGGGTGCTTTCTCAGTTTTGCAGCGTCCCCGGTTCCCCACGTTGCCCTCGCTCAGCGAAACGTGCCGGGGGAGAAGCACTTGCTGGATGAGTCTTTCCGTGTGCAAGACTTTGAACGCAGCACCACAATCTGGGCCACGAGGAAGCCTTGATGAAGAAGGTGGTTTTGTCCTGGCACCTCTCTCCAGTGCGAGATGCCTGCCGAAGCTCTTTGCCTCTTGCGAGAGTGCGGTGGGCAGCGGGGTAAACTGGAGCCGAGAAGGACCGGGCAGACAGCACCGCCATCCGACGGGTGCTTTGCAGGTTGTGCCGGGGAAAGCGGACTGGCCCTGGCTGGAAGGCGCTGCAGCTAGGCGCTCCCCCAAGTGTCGGAGGCAAAGGCCGCGTGAGCTTGCCGTCCCCGGCACGGCTCTCTGTGCGAGACGTAGCCCAGAAGCTTTCCCTTTCCATTCAGAGCACCAGAGAGGCAGAATGCAGTGGTACGTATTGCTCAGGAGGAAAGGGGCACGGCCCGGCCGCGTTCGGGCAGAAGCAGCGCGCTGGAGCGCTTCGCTGCCGGCACAGAGTTCCGGGCGAGAGGCAGACGACCGGTCCGCCTCCGGGAGAACGAAGGTACGGCGTGCTCGAAAAGGCGAGGAACGAAGCCGCGGAGCACCGGGCTCGGGTGCGCGTCGTCCGGGCTTGCGAGACGAGCGTGGCTGCCACTCTCCTGCCTGCAGAATTCACCTTACAGCCTCAGGAAGGAGGACGACGCGCCACAGTTACTTGTGCTGCTGCTGCTGCCTAGTCCTCTTGCAGAGCTCTGTGGAGGCAAATGCACTTCCCTTCCGTCTCCGAGTTTCGGAGAACACGATGGTAGGGTGCAGCGGAGCAGGGAAGTACAGAAGTGCACCGCTGAGATTGCTGTTGCTTACGTGCAGAAGGCGAAGGTGCAAGCCAGCACTGGCTTTTGCTTCTAGAGCCGTTCTCCAGGAGAGCAGCTGCTGGAGGTTGACAGCGGTAGCTGCGAGGCTGAAAAACAAGGCAGGACGTCGGGCTTAGAAGAAAGGCACAGGGGCCACAGTGTGATGTGCGCTTTTGGAAGGCTGCTCGGAGAAGGGGCACTTTCGGAGAGCTTTCTGCTTTGACCTGTGCTCCTGGCCGAGCTCTAGCTGCTGGGACTCTGAAAGGCTGAATGACTAGGAAAGTGCTTGTGTCCACGCTGTGGATTGAGCACGATCCTTTTTGCAGCAGCGAGAACACACTCGGCCCACTGGGCTCGTGAACGAGCGTTTACCAGACGTCTGCAATTCGGTGCACTGCACACACAAGCCCGGTGCTCCCCGGTTTCTTTCTCCGCCTGCCGTTGTCTGGACAGAAGAGAAGCCCAGCCACGGCATCCTACTCGGCCGCTTTTCGGCGTGTGCACTGCCCGCATACACACGGGTGCTGTGCTCGGCTTTCCCTCGGCTCCAGGCACAAGGGTGCTTTCTCAGTTTTGCAGCGTCCCCGGTTCCCCACGTTGCCCTCGCTCAGCGAAACGTGCCGGGGGAGAAGCACTTGCTGGATGAGTCTTTCCGTGTGCAAGACTTTGAACGCAGCACCACAATCTGGGCCACGAGGAAGCCTTGATGAAGAAGGTGGTTTTGTCCTGGCACCTCTCTCCAGTGCGAGATGCCTGCCGAAGCTCTTTGCCTCTTGCGAGAGTGCGGTGGGCAGCGGGGTAAACTGGAGCCGAGAAGGACCGGGCAGACAGCACCGCCATCCGACGGGTGCTTTGCAGGTTGTGCCGGGGAAAGCGGACTGGCCCTGGCTGGAAGGCGCTGCAGCTAGGCGCTCCCCCAAGTGTCGGAGGCAAAGGCCGCGTGAGCTTGCCGTCCCCGGCACGGCTCTCTGTGCGAGACGTAGCCCAGAAGCTTTCCCTTTCCATTCAGAGCACCAGAGAGGCAGAATGCAGTGGTACGTATTGCTCAGGAGGAAAGGGGCACGGCCCGGCCGCGTTCGGGCAGAAGCAGCGCGCTGGAGCGCTTCGCTGCCGGCACAGAGTTCCGGGCGAGAGGCAGACGACCGGTCCGCCTCCGGGAGAACGAAGGTACGGCGTGCTCGAAAAGGCGAGGAACGAAGCCGCGGAGCACCGGGCTCGGGTGCGCGTCGTCCGGGCTTGCGAGACGAGCGTGGCTGCCACTCTCCTGCCTGCAGAATTCACCTTACAGCCTCAGGAAGGAGGACGACGCGCCACAGTTACTTGTGCTGCTGCTGCTGCCTAGTCCTCTTGCAGAGCTCTGTGGAGGCAAATGCACTTCCCTTCCGTCTCCGAGTTTCGGAGAACACGATGGTAGGGTGCAGCGGAGCAGGGAAGTACAGAAGTGCACCGCTGAGATTGCTGTTGCTTACGTGCAGAAGGCGAAGGTGCAAGCCAGCACTGGCTTTTGCTTCTAGAGCCGTTCTCCAGGAGAGCAGCTGCTGGAGGTTGACAGCGGTAGCTGCGAGGCTGAAAAACAAGGCAGGACGTCGGGCTTAGAAGAAAGGCACAGGGGCCACAGTGTGATGTGCGCTTTTGGAAGGCTGCTCGGAGAAGGGGCACTTTCGGAGAGCTTTCTGCTTTGACCTGTGCTCCTGGCCGAGCTCTAGCTGCTGGGACTCTGAAAGGCTGAATGACTAGGAAAGTGCTTGTGTCCACGCTGTGGATTGAGCACGATCCTTTTTGCAGCAGCGAGAACACACTCGGCCCACTGGGCTCGTGAACGAGCGTTTACCAGACGTCTGCAATTCGGTGCACTGCACACACAAGCCCGGTGCTCCCCGGTTTCTTTCTCCGCCTGCCGTTGTCT
Source organism: Aphelocoma coerulescens (assembly GCF_041296385.1). Lineage (NCBI taxonomy): Eukaryota > Metazoa > Chordata > Aves > Passeriformes > Corvidae > Aphelocoma > Aphelocoma coerulescens. Next base: position 142,075 of record NW_027183573.1, read on the forward strand.
GGACAGAAGAGAAGCCCAGCCACGGCATCCTACTCGGCCGCTTTTCGGCGTGTGCACTGCCCGCATACACACGGGTGCTGTGCTCGGCTTTCCCTCGGCTCCAGGCACAAGGGTGCTTTCTCAGTTTTGCAGCGTCCCCGGTTCCCCACGTTGCCCTCGCTCAGCGAAACGTGCCGGGGGAGAAGCACTTGCTGGATGAGTCTTTCCGTGTGCAAGACTTTGAACGCAGCACCACAATCTGGGCCACGAGGAAGCCTTGATGAAGAAGGTGGTTTTGTCCTGGCACCTCTCTCCAGTGCGAGATGCCTGCCGAAGCTCTTTGCCTCTTGCGAGAGTGCGGTGGGCAGCGGGGTAAACTGGAGCCGAGAAGGACCGGGCAGACAGCACCGCCATCCGACGGGTGCTTTGCAGGTTGTGCCGGGGAAAGCGGACTGGCCCTGGCTGGAAGGCGCTGCAGCTAGGCGCTCCCCCAAGTGTCGGAGGCAAAGGCCGCGTGAGCTTGCCGTCCCCGGCACGGCTCTCTGTGCGAGACGTAGCCCAGAAGCTTTCCCTTTCCATTCAGAGCACCAGAGAGGCAGAATGCAGTGGTACGTATTGCTCAGGAGGAAAGGGGCACGGCCCGGCCGCGTTCGGGCAGAAGCAGCGCGCTGGAGCGCTTCGCTGCCGGCACAGAGTTCCGGGCGAGAGGCAGACGACCGGTCCGCCTCCGGGAGAACGAAGGTACGGCGTGCTCGAAAAGGCGAGGAACGAAGCCGCGGAGCACCGGGCTCGGGTGCGCGTCGTCCGGGCTTGCGAGACGAGCGTGGCTGCCACTCTCCTGCCTGCAGAATTCACCTTACAGCCTCAGGAAGGAGGACGACGCGCCACAGTTACTTGTGCTGCTGCTGCTGCCTAGTCCTCTTGCAGAGCTCTGTGGAGGCAAATGCACTTCCCTTCCGTCTCTGAGTTTCGGAGAACACGATGGTAGGGTGCAGCGGAGCAGGGAAGTACAGAAGTGCACCGCTGAGATTGCTGTTGCTTACGTGCAGAAGGCGAAGGTGCAAGCCAGCACTGGCTTTTGCTTCTAGAGCCGTTCTCCAGGAGAGCAGCTGCTGGAGGTTGACGGCGGTAGCTGCGAGGCTGAAAAACAAGGCAGGACGTCGGGCTTAGAAGAAAGGCACAGGGGCCACAGTGTGATGTGCGCTTTTGGAAGGCTGCTCGGAGAAGGGGCACTTTCGGAGAGCTTTCTGCTTTGACCTGTGCTCCTGGCCGAGCTCTAGCTGCTGGGACTCTGAAAGGCTGAATGACTAGGAAAGTGCTTGTGTCCACGCTGTGGATTGAGCACGATCCTTTTTGCAGCAGCGAGAACACACTCGGCCCACTGGGCTCGTGAACGAGCGTTTACCAGACGTCTGCAATTCGGTGCACTGCACACACAAGCCCGGTGCTCCCCGGTTTCTTTCTCCGCCTGCCGTTGTCTGGACAGAAGAGAAGCCCAGCCACGGCATCCTACTCGGCCGCTTTTCGGCGTGTGCACTGCCCGCATACACACGGGTGCTGTGCTCGGCTTTCCCTCGGCTCCAGGCACAAGGGTGCTTTCTCAGTTTTGCAGCGTCCCCGGTTCCCCACGTTGCCCTCGCTCAGCGAAACGTGCCGGGGGAGAAGCACTTGCTGGATGAGTCTTTCCGTGTGCAAGACTTTGAACGCAGCACCACAATCTGGGCCACGAGGAAGCCTTGATGAAGAAGGTGGTTTTGTCCTGGCACCTCTCTCCAGTGCGAGATGCCTGCCGAAGCTCTTTGCCTCTTGCGAGAGTGCGGTGGGCAGCGGGGTAAACTGGAGCCGAGAAGGACCGGGCAGACAGCACCGCCATCCGACGGGTGCTTTGCAGGTTGTGCCGGGGAAAGCGGACTGGCCCTGGCTGGAAGGCGCTGCAGCTAGGCGCTCCCCCAAGTGTCGGAGGCAAAGGCCGCGTGAGCTTGCCGTCCCCGGCACGGCTCTCTGTGCGAGACGTAGCCCAGAAGCTTTCCCTTTCCATTCAGAGCACCAGAGAGGCAGAATGCAGTGGTACGTATTGCTCAGGAGGAAAGGGGCACGGCCCGGCCGCGTTCGGGCAGAAGCAGCGCGCTGGAGCGCTTCGCTGCCGGCACAGAGTTCCGGGCGAGAGGCAGACGACCGGTCCGCCTCCGGGAGAACGAAGGTACGGCGTGCTCGAAAAGGCGAGGAACGAAGCCGCGGAGCACCGGGCTCGGGTGCGCGTCGTCCGGGCTTGCGAGACGAGCGTGGCTGCCACTCTCCTGCCTGCAGAATTCACCTTACAGCCTCAGGAAGGAGGACGACGCGCCACAGTTACTTGTGCTGCTGCTGCTGCCTAGTCCTCTTGCAGAGCTCTGTGGAGGCAAATGCACTTCCCTTCCGTCTCCGAGTTTCGGAGAACACGATGGTAGGGTGCAGCGGAGCAGGGAAGTACAGAAGTGCACCGCTGAGATTGCTGTTGCTTACGTGCAGAAGGCGAAGGTGCAAGCCAGCACTGGCTTTTGCTTCTAGAGCCGTTCTCCAGGAGAGCAGCTGCTGGAGGTTGACAGCGGTAGCTGCGAGGCTGAAAAACAAGGCAGGACGTCGGGCTTAGAAGAAAGGCACAGGGGCCACAGTGTGATGTGCGCTTTTGGAAGGCTGCTCGGAGAAGGGGCACTTTCGGAGAGCTTTCTGCTTTGACCTGTGCTCCTGGCCGAGCTCTAGCTGCTGGGACTCTGAAAGGCTGAATGACTAGGAAAGTGCTTGTGTCCACGCTGTGGATTGAGCACGATCCTTTTTGCAGCAGCGAGAACACACTCGGCCCACTGGGCTCGTGAACGAGCGTTTACCAGACGTCTGCAATTCGGTGCACTGCACACACAAGCCCGGTGCTCCCCGGTTTCTTTCTCCGCCTGCCGTTGTCTGGACAGAAGAGAAGCCCAGCCACGGCATCCTACTCGGCCGCTTTTCGGCGTGTGCACTGCCCGCATACACACGGGTGCTGTGCTCGGCTTTCCCTCGGCTCCAGGCACAAGGGTGCTTTCTCAGTTTTGCAGCGTCCCCGGTTCCCCACGTTGCCCTCGCTCAGCGAAACGTGCCGGGGGAGAAGCACTTGCTGGATGAGTCTTTCCGTGTGCAAGACTTTGAACGCAGCACCACAATCTGGGCCACGAGGAAGCCTTGATGAAGAAGGTGGTTTTGTCCTGGCACCTCTCTCCAGTGCGAGATGCCTGCCGAAGCTCTTTGCCTCTTGCGAGAGTGCGGTGGGCAGCGGGGTAAACTGGAGCCGAGAAGGACCGGGCAGACAGCACCGCCATCCGACGGGTGCTTTGCAGGTTGTGCCGGGGAAAGCGGACTGGCCCTGGCTGGAAGGCGCTGCAGCTAGGCGCTCCCCCAAGTGTCGGAGGCAAAGGCCGCGTGAGCTTGCCGTCCCCGGCACGGCTCTCTGTGCGAGACGTAGCCCAGAAGCTTTCCCTTTCCATTCAGAGCACCAGAGAGGCAGAATGCAGTGGTACGTATTGCTCAGGAGGAAAGGGGCACGGCCCGGCCGCGTTCGGGCAGAAGCAGCGCGCTGGAGCGCTTCGCTGCCGGCACAGAGTTCCGGGCGAGAGGCAGACGACCGGTCCGCCTCCGGGAGAACGAAGGTACGGCGTGCTCGAAAAGGCGAGGAACGAAGCCGCGGAGCACCGGGCTCGGGTGCGCGTCGTCCGGGCTTGCGAGACGAGCGTGGCTGCCACTCTCCTGCCTGCAGAATTCACCTTTGTCATAGGTTAGCAAGCATAGTCCCGGAAGGGATATCCTTGCTAAGGGGTGCTTACAGCTTCCTCTGGGACCTGATAGAACCTATCAGCTGGCCAGTTTGAATATGGACAATTCTTTAAGCCACTTAAAGTTGTGACCGCCTCTGTGATACACACTTAAGAATAGACAAACTCCCACCCCAGCTCTCTCTCGTTTCCGGCGCTGGCACAGGTGGCTGCAGGCCCCGTGCAGGGGCCAGCAGGCCCGGCCAGGCCCTGCTTGGGCCAGGCCGGGCCGGGCCACGGCCAGCCTGGAGCCATGGGCCTGTTCCAGCTGTGGAACCCCCCCCCACTGCCTTGCCGTGGGCAGCCGGAGCGGCTCGGAACCCCCCCCCCCTCCACTGCGGCCGAGATTCAGCAAAGCGGCACCTCTGTCCGGCAGAGGTCAGGTGACCAACTGCGATAAGCCACATTCCAGCTGTAAGGCCGAGGTGAGATTAACCCTTTTATTGCTGTGAAGAGCTGAAAACCTGAGGGAAGAGAGAGAGGAGATGCTTAAAGCTGAAAGTCTGTTGTGAAGCTATGATATATCAGAGTATCCTGTTGTAATTTCATGAAGATATGGGGGGTGGAGTGTTCAACTCATAAGCAGAAGCACCTGCGCTGAGATAGGCAGATGCTGACGCAGCTGTAATTTCATGAGAAGTTTGGACAGAGGGAGATGAACCAGATGAACCAGATGAGGACTTTTGCTCCAAAGAGGAAAGGAGAAAAACCTCAATTCCTAGAGATGCTTCCAGTGATAGTCTCAAAGATGAAGATGACCCTTTGCTCCCAGGGAAGGAGAAGGGCCTCTGTTTTTTTCTGAACAGCTCAACCTTAAAATTGTACCCCGAAAAACTTCAAGAGTGGACCCTCGAAAGCAGTTGCGGGAAAAGCTGCAAGTCGGGGGAAGGGACTCACATCGCAAGCAGAGAGACTCCTCTTCCTAAATGGACTGAACAATATTTGGAAGGGGGTGGCTGTCTCGGTGTGATACTGTTTTCATAGCACGAGCAAAAAGAGACTTCTCTTTCTAAATGGACTGAACAAGGTTATTATGGAAGTGGTAAACAGACTGAACATCTTAAGGGTTGTCTTTACATTGTCAGTGGGAGAAGGGAGGAAGGTGGGAGGAGGAGGAGAGTTCTAAAGGTGGTATAATTTTTTCTTTTCTTCTTTTAGGTCTGTTAATAAACTTCTTTATATTCATTCAAGTTGGTGCCTGCTTTGCATTTCTCCTAATTCTTATCTCACAGAAGATAAACAGTAATGAGTATTTTAGACCAAACCACTACACTAAATTGGTGTTTCTGCCCGGTTACAAACCCAACCCGCGACAAAATGGTGGAGAATGCGGGCAATTGATGAGATCTGTGAGATAAAGCTTAATTAGGAGGAATACTGGGCAAAGCAAGTATTAGGTCATAAGTTAAGTAGCATGATAGTGAGAAACTTATATTGTAATTGTACTGAACTACCTAGGGGTGGAATATGGCAGAAGTTGAATGCAATTTTGATAATAACTCTTAAATGTGTCTTCACAGAGGCGAGGGGTGGAGAATGTCATAGGTTAGCAAGCATAGTCCCGGAAGGGATATCCTTGCTAAGGGGTGCTTACAGCTTCCTCTGGGACCTGATAGAACCTATCAGCTGGCCAGTTTGAATATGGACAATTCTTTAAGCCACTTAAAGTTGTGACCGCCTCTGTGATACACACTTAAGAATAGACAAACTCCCACCCCAGCTCTCTCTCGTTTCCGGCGCTGGCACAGGTGGCTGCAGGCCCCGTGCAGGGGCCAGCAGGCCCGGCCAGGCCCTGCTTGGGCCAGGCCGGGCCGGGCCACGGCCAGCCTGGAGCCATGGGCCTGTTCCAGCTGTGGAACCCCCCCCCACTGCCTTGCCGTGGGCAGCCGGAGCGGCTCGGAACCCCCCCCCCTCCACTGCGGCCGAGATTCAGCAAAGCGGCACCTCTGTCCGGCAGAGGTCAGGTGACCAACTGCGATAAGCCACATTCCAGCTGTAAGGCCGAGGTGAGATTAACCCTTTTATTGCTGTGAAGAGCTGAAAACCTGAGGGAAGAGAGAGAGGAGATGCTTAAAGCTGAAAGTCTGTTGTGAAGCTATGATATATCAGAGTATCCTGTTGTAATTTCATGAAGATATGGGGGGTGGAGTGTTCAACTCATAAGCAGAAGCACCTGCGCTGAGATAGGCAGATGCTGACGCAGCTGTAATTTCATGAGAAGTTTGGACAGAGGGAGATGAACCAGATGAACCAGATGAGGACTTTTGCTCCAAAGAGGAAAGGAGAAAAACCTCAATTCCTAGAGATGCTTCCAGTGATAGTCTCAAAGATGAAGATGACCCTTTGCTCCCAGGGAAGGAGAAGGGCCTCTGTTTTTTTCTGAACAGCTCAACCTTAAAATTGTACCCCGAAAAACTTCAAGAGTGGACCCTCGAAAGCAGTTGCGGGAAAAGCTGCAAGTCGGGGGAAGGGACTCACATCGCAAGCAGAGAGACTCCTCTTCCTAAATGGACTGAACAATATTTGGAAGGGGGTGGCTGTCTCGGTGTGATACTGTTTTCATAGCACGAGCAAAAAGAGACTTCTCTTTCTAAATGGACTGAACAAGGTTATTATGGAAGTGGTAAACAGACTGAACATCTTAAGGGTTGTCTTTACATTGTCAGTGGGAGAAGGGAGGAAGGTGGGAGGAGGAGGAGAGTTCTAAAGGTGGTATAATTTTTTCTTTTCTTCTTTTAGGTCTGTTAATAAACTTCTTTATATTCATTCAAGTTGGTGCCTGCTTTGCATTTCTCCTAATTCTTATCTCACAGAAGATAAACAGTAATGAGTATTTTAGACCAAACCACTACACTAAATTGGTGTTTCTGCCCGGTTACAAACCCAACCCGCGACAACCTTACAGCCTCAGGAAGGAGGACGACGCGCCACAGTTACTTGTGCTGCTGCTGCTGCCTAGTCCTCTTGCAGAGCTCTGTGGAGGCAAATGCACTTCCCTTCCGTCTCCGAGTTTCGGAGAACACGATGGTAGGGTGCAGCGGAGCAGGGAAGTACAGAAGTGCACCGCTGAGATTGCTGTTGCTTACGTGCAGAAGGCGAAGGTGCAAGCCAGCACTGGCTTTTGCTTCTAGAGCCGTTCTCCAGGAGAGCAGCTGCTGGAGGTTGACAGCGGTAGCTGCGAGGCTGAAAAACAAGGCAGGACGTCGGGCTTAGAAGAAAGGCACAGGGGCCACAGTGTGATGTGCGCTTTTGGAAGGCTGCTCGGAGAAGGGGCACTTTCGGAGAGCTTTCTGCTTTGACCTGTGCTCCTGGCCGAGCTCTAGCTGCTGGGACTCTGAAAGGCTGAATGACTAGGAAAGTGCTTGTGTCCACGCTGTGGATTGAGCACGATCCTTTTTGCAGCAGCGAGAACACACTCGGCCCACTGGGCTCGTGAACGAGCGTTTACCAGACGTCTGCAATTCGGTGCACTGCACACACAAGCCCGGTGCTCCCCGGTTTCTTTCTCCGCCTGCCGTTGTCTGGACAGAAGAGAAGCCCAGCCACGGCATCCTACTCGGCCGCTTTTCGGCGTGTGCACTGCCCGCATACACACGGGTGCTGTGCTCGGCTTTCCCTCGGCTCCAGGCACAAGGGTGCTTTCTCAGTTTTGCAGCGTCCCCGGTTCCCCACGTTGCCCTCGCTCAGCGAAACGTGCCGGGGGAGAAGCACTTGCTGGATGAGTCTTTCCGTGTGCAAGACTTTGAACGCAGCACCACAATCTGGGCCACGAGGAAGCCTTGATGAAGAAGGTGGTTTTGTCCTGGCACCTCTCTCCAGTGCGAGATGCCTGCCGAAGCTCTTTGCCTCTTGCGAGAGTGCGGTGGGCAGCGGGGTAAACTGGAGCCGAGAAGGACCGGGCAGACAGCACCGCCATCCGACGGGTGCTTTGCAGGTTGTGCCGGGGAAAGCGGACTGGCCCTGGCTGGAAGGCGCTGCAGCTAGGCGCTCCCCCAAGTGTCGGAGGCAAAGGCCGCGTGAGCTTGCCGTCCCCGGCACGGCTCTCTGTGCGAGACGTAGCCCAGAAGCTTTCCCTTTCCATTCAGAGCACCAGAGAGGCAGAATGCAGTGGTACGTATTGCTCAGGAGGAAAGGGGCACGGCCCGGCCGCGTTCGGGCAGAAGCAGCGCGCTGGAGCGCTTCGCTGCCGGCACAGAGTTCCGGGCGAGAGGCAGACGACCGGTCCGCCTCCGGGAGAACGAAGGTACGGCGTGCTCGAAAAGGCGAGGAACGAAGCCGCGGAGCACCGGGCTCGGGTGCGCGTCGTCCGGGCTTGCGAGACGAGCGTGGCTGCCACTCTCCTGCCTGCAGAATTCACCTTACAGCCTCAGGAAGGAGGACGACGCGCCACAGTTACTTGTGCTGCTGCTGCTGCCTAGTCCTCTTGCAGAGCTCTGTGGAGGCAAATGCACTTCCCTTCCGTCTCCGAGTTTCGGAGAACACGATGGTAGGGTGCAGCGGAGCAGGGAAGTACAGAAGTGCACCGCTGAGATTGCTGTTGCTTACGTGCAGAAGGCGAAGGTGCAAGCCAGCACTGGCTTTTGCTTCTAGAGCCGTTCTCCAGGAGAGCAGCTGCTGGAGGTTGACAGCGGTAGCTGCGAGGCTGAAAAACAAGGCAGGACGTCGGGCTTAGAAGAAAGGCACAGGGGCCACAGTGTGATGTGCGCTTTTGGAAGGCTGCTCGGAGAAGGGGCACTTTCGGAGAGCTTTCTGCTTTGACCTGTGCTCCTGGCCGAGCTCTAGCTGCTGGGACTCTGAAAGGCTGAATGACTAGGAAAGTGCTTGTGTCCACGCTGTGGATTGAGCACGATCCTTTTTGCAGCAGCGAGAACACACTCGGCCCACTGGGCTCGTGAACGAGCGTTTACCAGACGTCTGCAATTCGGTGCACTGCACACACAAGCCCGGTGCTCCCCGGTTTCTTTCTCCGCCTGCCGTTGTCTGGACAGAAGAGAAGCCCAGCCACGGCATCCTACTCGGCCGCTTTTCGGCGTGTGCACTGCCCGCATACACACGGGTGCTGTGCTCGGCTTTCCCTCGGCTCCAGGCACAAGGGTGCTTTCTCAGTTTTGCAGCGTCCCCGGTTCCCCACGTTGCCCTCGCTCAGCGAAACGTGCCGGGGGAGAAGCACTTGCTGGATGAGTCTTTCCGTGTGCAAGACTTTGAACGCAGCACCACAATCTGGGCCACGAGGAAGCCTTGATGAAGAAGGTGGTTTTGTCCTGGCACCTCTCTCCAGTGCGAGATGCCTGCCGAAGCTCTTTGCCTCTTGCGAGAGTGCGGTGGGCAGCGGGGTAAACTGGAGCCGAGAAGGACCGGGCAGAGACAGCACCGCCATCCGACGGGTGCTTTGCAGGTTGTGCCGGGGAAAGCGGACTGGCCCTGGCTGGAAGGCGCTGCAGCTAGGCGCTCCCCCAAGTGTCGGAGGCAAAGGCCGCGTGAGCTTGCCGTCCCCGGCACGGCTCTCTGTGCGAGACGTAGCCCAGAAGCTTTCCCTTTCCATTCAGAGCACCAGAGAGGCAGAATGCAGTGGTACGTATTGCTCAGGAGGAAAGGGGCACGGCCCGGCCGCGTTCGGGCAGAAGCAGCGCGCTGGAGCGCTTCGCTGCCGGCACAGAGTTCCGGGCGAGAGGCAGACGACCGGTCCGCCTCCGGGAGAACGAAGGTACGGCGTGCTCGAAAAGGCGAGGAACGAAGCCGCGGAGCACCGGGCTCGGGTGCGCGTCGTCCGGGCTTGCGAGACGAGCGTGGCTGCCACTCTCCTGCCTGCAGAATTCACCTTACAGCCTCAGGAAGGAGGATGACGCGCCACAGTTACTTGTGCTGCTGCTGCTGCCTAGTCCTCTTGCAGAGCTCTGTGGAGGCAAATGCACTTCCCTTCCGTCTCCGAGTTTCGGAGAACACGATGGTAGGGTGCAGCGGAGCAGGGAAGTACAGAAGTGCACCGCTGAGATTGCTGTTGCTTACGTGCAGAAGGCGAAGGTGCAAGCCAGCACTGGCTTTTGCTTCTAGAGCCGTTCTCCAGGAGAGCAGCTGCTGGAGGTTGACGGCGGTAGCTGCGAGGCTGAAAAACAAGGCAGGACGTCGGGCTTAGAAGAAAGGCACAGGGGCCACAGTGTGATGTGCGCTTTTGGAAGGCTGCTCGGAGAAGGGGCACTTTCGGAGAGCTTTCTGCTTTGACCTGTGCTCCTGGCCGAGCTCTAGCTGCTGGGACTCTGAAAGGCTGAATGACTAGGAAAGTGCTTGTGTCCACGCTGTGGATTGAGCACGATCCTTTTTGCAGCAGCGAGAACACACTCGGCCCACTGGGCTCGTGAACGAGCGTTTACCAGACGTCTGCAATTCGGTGCACTGCACACACAAGCCCGGTGCTCCCCGGTTTCTTTCTCCGCCTGCCGTTGTCTGGACAGAAGAGAAGCCCAGCCACGGCATCCTACTCGGCCGCTTTTCGGCGTGTGCACTGCCCGCATACACACGGGTGCTGTGCTCGGCTTTCCCTCGGCTCCAGGCACAAGGGTGCTTTCTCAGTTTTGCAGCGTCCCCGGTTCCCCACGTTGCCCTCGCTCAGCGAAACGTGCCGGGGGAGAAGCACTTGCTGGATGAGTCTTTCCGTGTGCAAGACTTTGAACGCAGCACCACAATCTGGGCCACGAGGAAGCCTTGATGAAGAAGGTGGTTTTGTCCTGGCACCTCTCTCCAGTGCGAGATGCCTGCCGAAGCTCTTTGCCTCTTGCGAGAGTGCGGTGGGCAGCGGGGTAAACTGGAGCCGAGAAGGACCGGGCAGACAGCACCGCCATCCGACGGGTGCTTTGCAGGTTGTGCCGGGGAAAGCGGACTGGCCCTGGCTGGAAGGCGCTGCAGCTAGGCGCTCCCCCAAGTGTCGGAGGCAAAGGCCGCGTGAGCTTGCCGTCCCCGGCACGGCTCTCTGTGCGAGACGTAGCCCAGAAGCTTTCCCTTTCCATTCAGAGCACCAGAGAGGCAGAATGCAGTGGTACGTATTGCTCAGGAGGAAAGGGGCACGGCCCGGCCGCGTTCGGGCAGAAGCAGCGCGCTGGAGCGCTTCGCTGCCGGCACAGAGTTCCGGGCGAGAGGCAGACGACCGGTCCGCCTCCGGGAGAACGAAGGTACGGCGTGCTCGAAAAGGCGAGGAACGAAGCCGCGGAGCACCGGGCTCGGGTGCGCGTCGTCCGGGCTTGCGAGACGAGCGTGGCTGCCACTCTCCTGCCTGCAGAATTCACCTTACAGCCTCAGGAAGGAGGACGACGCGCCACAGTTACTTGTGCTGCTGCTGCTGCCTAGTCCTCTTGCAGAGCTCTGTGGAGGCAAATGCACTTCCCTTCCGTCTCCGAGTTTCGGAGAACACGATGGTAGGGTGCAGCGGAGCAGGGAAGTACAGAAGTGCACCGCTGAGATTGCTGTTGCTTACGTGCAGAAGGCGAAGGTGCAAGCCAGCACTGGCTTTTGCTTCTAGAGCCGTTCTCCAGGAGAGCAGCTGCTGGAGGTTGACAGCGGTAGCTGCGAGGCTGAAAAACAAGGCAGGACGTCGGGCTTAGAAGAAAGGCACAGGGGCCACAGTGTGATGTGCGCTTTTGGAAGGCTGCTCGGAGAAGGGGCACTTTCGGAGAGCTTTCTGCTTTGACCTGTGCTCCTGGCCGAGCTCTAGCTGCTGGGACTCTGAAAGGCTGAATGACTAGGAAAGTGCTTGTGTCCACGCTGTGGATTGAGCACGATCCTTTTTGCAGCAGCGAGAACACACTCGGCCCACTGGGCTCGTGAACGAGCGTTTACCAGACGTCTGCAATTCGGTGCACTGCACACACAAGCCCGGTGCTCCCCGGTTTCTTTCTCCGCCTGCCGTTGTCTGGACAGAAGAGAAGCCCAGCCACGGCATCCTACTCGGCCGCTTTTCGGCGTGTGCACTGCCCGCATACACACGGGTGCTGTGCTCGGCTTTCCCTCGGCTCCAGGCACAAGGGTGCTTTCTCAGTTTTGCAGCGTCCCCGGTTCCCCACGTTGCCCTCGCTCAGCGAAACGTGCCGGGGGAGAAGCACTTGCTGGATGAGTCTTTCCGTGTGCAAGACTTTGAACGCAGCACCACAATCTGGGCCACGAGGAAGCCTTGATGAAGAAGGTGGTTTTGTCCTGGCACCTCTCTCCAGTGCGAGATGCCTGCCGAAGCTCTTTGCCTCTTGCGAGAGTGCGGTGGGCAGCGGGGTAAACTGGAGCCGAGAAGGACCGGGCAGACAGCACCGCCATCCGACGGGTGCTTTGCAGGTTGTGCCGGGGAAAGCGGACTGGCCCTGGCTGGAAGGCGCTGCAGCTAGGCGCTCCCCCAAGTGTCGGAGGCAAAGGCCGCGTGAGCTTGCCGTCCCCGGCACGGCTCTCTGTGCGAGACGTAGCCCAGAAGCTTTCCCTTTCCATTCAGAGCACCAGAGAGGCAGAATGCAGTGGTACGTATTGCTCAGGAGGAAAGGGGCACGGCCCGGCCGCGTTCGGGCAGAAGCAGCGCGCTGGAGCGCTTCGCTGCCGGCACAGAGTTCCGGGCGAGAGGCAGACGACCGGTCCGCCTCCGGGAGAACGAAGGTACGGCGTGCTCGAAAAGGCGAGGAACGAAGCCGCGGAGCACCGGGCTCGGGTGCGCGTCGTCCGGGCTTGCGAGACGAGCGTGGCTGCCACTCTCCTGCCTGCAGAATTCACCTTACAGCCTCAGGAAGGAGGACGACGCGCCACAGTTACTTGTGCTGCTGCTGCTGCCTAGTCCTCTTGCAGAGCTCTGTGGAGGCAAATGCACTTCCCTTCCGTCTCCGAGTTTCGGAGAACACGATGGTAGGGTGCAGCGGAGCAGGGAAGTACAGAAGTGCACCGCTGAGATTGCTGTTGCTTACGTGCAGAAGGCGAAGGTGCAAGCCAGCACTGGCTTTTGCTTCTAGAGCCGTTCTCCAGGAGAGCAGCTGCTGGAGGTTGACAGCGGTAGCTGCGAGGCTGAAAAACAAGGCAGGACGTCGGGCTTAGAAGAAAGGCACAGGGGCCACAGTGTGATGTGCGCTTTTGGAAGGCTGCTCGGAGAAGGGGCACTTTCGGAGAGCTTTCTGCTTTGACCTGTGCTCCTGGCCGAGCTCTAGCTGCTGGGACTCTGAAAGGCTGAATGACTAGGAAAGTGCTTGTGTCCACGCTGTGGATTGAGCACGATCCTTTTTGCAGCAGCGAGAACACACTCGGCCCACTGGGCTCGTGAACGAGCGTTTACCAGACGTCTGCAATTCGGTGCACTGCACACACAAGCCCGGTGCTCCCCGGTTTCTTTCTCCGCCTGCCGTTGTCTGGACAGAAGAGAAGCCCAGCCACGGCATCCTACTCGGCCGCTTTTCGGCGTGTGCACTGCCCGCATACACACGGGTGCTGTGCTCGGCTTTCCCTCGGCTCCAGGCACAAGGGTGCTTTCTCAGTTTTGCAGCGTCCCCGGTTCCCCACGTTGCCCTCGCTCAGCGAAACGTGCCGGGGGAGAAGCACTTGCTGGATGAGTCTTTCCGTGTGCAAGACTTTGAACGCAGCACCACAATCTGGGCCACGAGGAAGCCTTGATGAAGAAGGTGGTTTTGTCCTGGCACCTCTCTCCAGTGCGAGATGCCTGCCGAAGCTCTTTGCCTCTTGCGAGAGTGCGGTGGGCAGCGGGGTAAACTGGAGCCGAGAAGGACCGGGCAGACAGCACCGCCATCCGACGGGTGCTTTGCAGGTTGTGCCGGGGAAAGCGGACTGGCCCTGGCTGGAAGGCGCTGCAGCTAGGCGCTCCCCCAAGTGTCGGAGGCAAAGGCCGCGTGAGCTTGCCGTCCCCGGCACGGCTCTCTGTGCGAGACGTAGCCCAGAAGCTTTCCCTTTCCATTCAGAGCACCAGAGAGGCAGAATGCAGTGGTACGTATTGCTCAGGAGGAAAGGGGCACGGCCCGGCCGCGTTCGGGCAGAAGCAGCGCGCTGGAGCGCTTCGCTGCCGGCACAGAGTTCCGGGCGAGAGGCAGACGACCGGTCCGCCTCCGGGAGAACGAAGGTACGGCGTGCTCGAAAAGGCGAGGAACGAAGCCGCGGAGCACCGGGCTCGGGTGCGCGTCGTCCGGGCTTGCGAGACGAGCGTGGCTGCCACTCTCCTGCCTGCAGAATTCACCTTACAGCCTCAGGAAGGAGGACGACGCGCCACAGTTACTTGTGCTGCTGCTGCTGCCTAGTCCTCTTGCAGAGCTCTGTGGAGGCAAATGCACTTCCCTTCCGTCTCCGAGTTTCGGAGAACACGATGGTAGGGTGCAGCGGAGCAGGGAAGTACAGAAGTGCACCGCTGAGATTGCTGTTGCTTACGTGCAGAAGGCGAAGGTGCAAGCCAGCACTGGCTTTTGCTTCTAGAGCCGTTCTCCAGGAGAGCAGCTGCTGGAGGTTGACGGCGGTAGCTGCGAGGCTGAAAAACAAGGCAGGACGTCGGGCTTAGAAGAAAGGCACAGGGGCCACAGTGTGATGTGCGCTTTTGGAAGGCTGCTCGGAGAAGGGGCACTTTCGGAGAGCTTTCTGCTTTGACCTGTGCTCCTGGCCGAGCTCTAGCTGCTGGGACTCTGAAAGGCTGAATGACTAGGAAAGTGCTTGTGTCCACGCTGTGGATTGAGCACGATCCTTTTTGCAGCAGCGAGAACACACTCGGCCCACTGGGCTCGTGAACGAGCGTTTACCAGACGTCTGCAATTCGGTGCACTGCACACACAAGCCCGGTGCTCCCCGGTTTCTTTCTCCGCCTGCCGTTGTCTGGACAGAAGAGAAGCCCAGCCACGGCATCCTACTCGGCCGCTTTTCGGCGTGTGCACTGCCCGCATACACACGGGTGCTGTGCTCGGCTTTCCCTCGGCTCCAGGCACAAGGGTGCTTTCTCAGTTTTGCAGCGTCCCCGGTTCCCCACGTTGCCCTCGCTCAGCGAAACGTGCCGGGGGAGAAGCACTTGCTGGATGAGTCTTTCCGTGTGCAAGACTTTGAACGCAGCACCACAATCTGGGCCACGAGGAAGCCTTGATGAAGAAGGTGGTTTTGTCCTGGCACCTCTCTCCAGTGCGAGATGCCTGCCGAAGCTCTTTGCCTCTTGCGAGAGTGCGGTGGGCAGCGGGGTAAACTGGAGCCGAGAAGGACCGGGCAGACAGCACCGCCATCCGACGGGTGCTTTGCAGGTTGTGCCGGGGAAAGCGGACTGGCCCTGGCTGGAAGGCGCTGCAGCTAGGCGCTCCCCCAAGTGTCGGAGGCAAAGGCCGCGTGAGCTTGCCGTCCCCGGCACGGCTCTCTGTGCGAGACGTAGCCCAGAAGCTTTCCCTTTCCATTCAGAGCACCAGAGAGGCAGAATGCAGTGGTACGTATTGCTCAGGAGGAAAGGGGCACGGCCCGGCCGCGTTCGGGCAGAAGCAGCGCGCTGGAGCGCTTCGCTGCCGGCACAGAGTTCCGGGCGAGAGGCAGACGACCGGTCCGCCTCCGGGAGAACGAAGGTACGGCGTGCTCGAAAAGGCGAGGAACGAAGCCGCGGAGCACCGGGCTCGGGTGCGCGTCGTCCGGGCTTGCGAGACGAGCGTGGCTGCCACTCTCCTGCCTGCAGAATTCACCTTACAGCCTCAGGAAGGAGGACGACGCGCCACAGTTACTTGTGCTGCTGCTGCTGCCTAGTCCTCTTGCAGAGCTCTGTGGAGGCAAATGCACTTCCCTTCCGTCTCCGAGTTTCGGAGAACACGATGGTAGGGTGCAGCGGAGCAGGGAAGTACAGAAGTGCACCGCTGAGATTGCTGTTGCTTACGTGCAGAAGGCGAAGGTGCAAGCCAGCACTGGCTTTTGCTTCTAGAGCCGTTCTCCAGGAGAGCAGCTGCTGGAGGTTGACAGCGGTAGCTGCGAGGCTGAAAAACAAGGCAGGACGTCGGGCTTAGAAGAAAGGCACAGGGGCCACAGTGTGATGTGCGCTTTTGGAAGGCTGCTCGGAGAAGGGGCACTTTCGGAGAGCTTTCTGCTTTGACCTGTGCTCCTGGCCGAGCTCTAGCTGCTGGGACTCTGAAAGGCTGAATGACTAGGAAAGTGCTTGTGTCCACGCTGTGGATTGAGCACGATCCTTTTTGCAGCAGCGAGAACACACTCGGCCCACTGGGCTCGTGAACGAGCGTTTACCAGACGTCTGCAATTCGGTGCACTGCACACACAAGCCCGGTGCTCCCCGGTTTCTTTCTCCGCCTGCCGTTGTCTGGACAGAAGAGAAGCCCAGCCACGGCATCCTACTCGGCCGCTTTTCGGCGTGTGCACTGCCCGCATACACACGGGTGCTGTGCTCGGCTTTCCCTCGGCTCCAGGCACAAGGGTGCTTTCTCAGTTTTGCAGCGTCCCCGGTTCCCCACGTTGCCCTCGCTCAGCGAAACGTGCCGGGGGAGAAGCACTTGCTGGATGAGTCTTTCCGTGTGCAAGACTTTGAACGCAGCACCACAATCTGGGCCACGAGGAAGCCTTGATGAAGAAGGTGGTTTTGTCCTGGCACCTCTCTCCAGTGCGAGATGCCTGCCGAAGCTCTTTGCCTCTTGCGAGAGTGCGGTGGGCAGCGGGGTAAACTGGAGCCGAGAAGGACCGGGCAGACAGCACCGCCATCCGACGGGTGCTTTGCAGGTTGTGCCGGGGAAAGCGGACTGGCCCTGGCTGGAAGGCGCTGCAGCTAGGCGCTCCCCCAAGTGTCGGAGGCAAAGGCCGCGTGAGCTTGCCGTCCCCGGCACGGCTCTCTGTGCGAGACGTAGCCCAGAAGCTTTCCCTTTCCATTCAGAGCACCAGAGAGGCAGAATGCAGTGGTACGTATTGCTCAGGAGGAAAGGGGCACGGCCCGGCCGCGTTCGGGCAGAAGCAGCGCGCTGGAGCGCTTCGCTGCCGGCACAGAGTTCCGGGCGAGAGGCAGACGACCGGTCCGCCTCCGGGAGAACGAAGGTACGGCGTGCTCGAAAAGGCGAGGAACGAAGCCGCGGAGCACCGGGCTCGGGTGCGCGTCGTCCGGGCTTGCGAGACGAGCGTGGCTGCCACTCTCCTGCCTGCAGAATTCACCTTACAGCCTCAGGAAGGAGGACGACGCGCCACAGTTACTTGTGCTGCTGCTGCTGCCTAGTCCTCTTGCAGAGCTCTGTGGAGGCAAATGCACTTCCCTTCCGTCTCCGAGTTTCGGAGAACACGATGGTAGGGTGCAGCGGAGCAGGGAAGTACAGAAGTGCACCGCTGAGATTGCTGTTGCTTACGTGCAGAAGGCGAAGGTGCAAGCCAGCACTGGCTTTTGCTTCTAGAGCCGTTCTCCAGGAGAGCAGCTGCTGGAGGTTGACAGCGGTAGCTGCGAGGCTGAAAAACAAGGCAGGACGTCGGGCTTAGAAGAAAGGCACAGGGGCCACAGTGTGATGTGCGCTTTTGGAAGGCTGCTCGGAGAAGGGGCACTTTCGGAGAGCTTTCTGCTTTGACCTGTGCTCCTGGCCGAGCTCTAGCTGCTGGGACTCTGAAAGGCTGAATGACTAGGAAAGTGCTTGTGTCCACGCTGTGGATTGAGCACGATCCTTTTTGCAGCAGCGAGAACACACTCGGCCCACTGGGCTCGTGAACGAGCGTTTACCAGACGTCTGCAATTCGGTGCACTGCACACACAAGCCCGGTGCTCCCCGGTTTCTTTCTCCGCCTGCCGTTGTCTGGACAGAAGAGAAGCCCAGCCACGGCATCCTACTCGGCCGCTTTTCGGCGTGTGCACTGCCCGCATACACACGGGTGCTGTGCTCGGCTTTCCCTCGGCTCCAGGCACAAGGGTGCTTTCTCAGTTTTGCAGCGTCCCCGGTTCCCCACGTTGCCCTCGCTCAGCGAAACGTGCCGGGGGAGAAGCACTTGCTGGATGAGTCTTTCCGTGTGCAAGACTTTGAACGCAGCACCACAATCTGGGCCACGAGGAAGCCTTGATGAAGAAGGTGGTTTTGTCCTGGCACCTCTCTCCAGTGCGAGATGCCTGCCGAAGCTCTTTGCCTCTTGCGAGAGTGCGGTGGGCAGCGGGGTAAACTGGAGCCGAGAAGGACCGGGCAGACAGCACCGCCATCCGACGGGTGCTTTGCAGGTTGTGCCGGGGAAAGCGGACTGGCCCTGGCTGGAAGGCGCTGCAGCTAGGCGCTCCCCCAAGTGTCGGAGGCAAAGGCCGCGTGAGCTTGCCGTCCCCGGCACGGCTCTCTGTGCGAGACGTAGCCCAGAAGCTTTCCCTTTCCATTCAGAGCACCAGAGAGGCAGAATGCAGTGGTACGTATTGCTCAGGAGGAAAGGGGCACGGCCCGGCCGCGTTCGGGCAGAAGCAGCGCGCTGGAGCGCTTCGCTGCCGGCACAGAGTTCCGGGCGAGAGGCAGACGACCGGTCCGCCTCCGGGAGAACGAAGGTACGGCGTGCTCGAAAAGGCGAGGAACGAAGCCGCGGAGCACCGGGCTCGGGTGCGCGTCGTCCGGGCTTGCGAGACGAGCGTGGCTGCCACTCTCCTGCCTGCAGAATTCACCTTACAGCCTCAGGAAGGAGGACGACGCGCCACAGTTACTTGTGCTGCTGCTGCTGCCTAGTCCTCTTGCAGAGCTCTGTGGAGGCAAATGCACTTCCCTTCCGTCTCCGAGTTTCGGAGAACACGATGGTAGGGTGCAGCGGAGCAGGGAAGTACAGAAGTGCACCGCTGAGATTGCTGTTGCTTACGTGCAGAAGGCGAAGGTGCAAGCCAGCACTGGCTTTTGCTTCTAGAGCCGTTCTCCAGGAGAGCAGCTGCTGGAGGTTGACGGCGGTAGCTGCGAGGCTGAAAAACAAGGCAGGACGTCGGGCTTAGAAGAAAGGCACAGGGGCCACAGTGTGATGTGCGCTTTTGGAAGGCTGCTCGGAGAAGGGGCACTTTCGGAGAGCTTTCTGCTTTGACCTGTGCTCCTGGCCGAGCTCTAGCTGCTGGGACTCTGAAAGGCTGAATGACTAGGAAAGTGCTTGTGTCCACGCTGTGGATTGAGCACGATCCTTTTTGCAGCAGCGAGAACACACTCGGCCCACTGGGCTCGTGAACGAGCGTTTACCAGACGTCTGCAATTCGGTGCACTGCACACACAAGCCCGGTGCTCCCCGGTTTCTTTCTCCGCCTGCCGTTGTCTGGACAGAAGAGAAGCCCAGCCACGGCATCCTACTCGGCCGCTTTTCGGCGTGTGCACTGCCCGCATACACACGGGTGCTGTGCTCGGCTTTCCCTCGGCTCCAGGCACAAGGGTGCTTTCTCAGTTTTGCAGCGTCCCCGGTTCCCCACGTTGCCCTCGCTCAGCGAAACGTGCCGGGGGAGAAGCACTTGCTGGATGAGTCTTTCCGTGTGCAAGACTTTGAACGCAGCACCACAATCTGGGCCACGAGGAAGCCTTGATGAAGAAGGTGGTTTTGTCCTGGCACCTCTCTCCAGTGCGAGATGCCTGCCGAAGCTCTTTGCCTCTTGCGAGAGTGCGGTGGGCAGCGGGGTAAACTGGAGCCGAGAAGGACCGGGCAGACAGCACCGCCATCCGACGGGTGCTTTGCAGGTTGTGCCGGGGAAAGCGGACTGGCCCTGGCTGGAAGGCGCTGCAGCTAGGCGCTCCCCCAAGTGTCGGAGGCAAAGGCCGCGTGAGCTTGCCGTCCCCGGCACGGCTCTCTGTGCGAGACGTAGCCCAGAAGCTTTCCCTTTCCATTCAGAGCACCAGAGAGGCAGAATGCAGTGGTACGTATTGCTCAGGAGGAAAGGGGCACGGCCCGGCCGCGTTCGGGCAGAAGCAGCGCGCTGGAGCGCTTCGCTGCCGGCACAGAGTTCCGGGCGAGAGGCAGACGACCGGTCCGCCTCCGGGAGAACGAAGGTACGGCGTGCTCGAAAAGGCGAGGAACGAAGCCGCGGAGCACCGGGCTCGGGTGCGCGTCGTCCGGGCTTGCGAGACGAGCGTGGCTGCCACTCTCCTGCCTGCAGAATTCACCTTACAGCCTCAGGAAGGAGGACGACGCGCCACAGTTACTTGTGCTGCTGCTGCTGCCTAGTCCTCTTGCAGAGCTCTGTGGAGGCAAATGCACTTCCCTTCCGTCTCCGAGTTTCGGAGAACACGATGGTAGGGTGCAGCGGAGCAGGGAAGTACAGAAGTGCACCGCTGAGATTGCTGTTGCTTACGTGCAGAAGGCGAAGGTGCAAGCCAGCACTGGCTTTTGCTTCTAGAGCCGTTCTCCAGGAGAGCAGCTGCTGGAGGTTGACGGCGGTAGCTGCGAGGCTGAAAAACAAGGCAGGACGTCGGGCTTAGAAGAAAGGCACAGGGGCCACAGTGTGATGTGCGCTTTTGGAAGGCTGCTCGGAGAAGGGGCACTTTCGGAGAGCTTTCTGCTTTGACCTGTGCTCCTGGCCGAGCTCTAGCTGCTGGGACTCTGAAAGGCTGAATGACTAGGAAAGTGCTTGTGTCCACGCTGTGGATTGAGCACGATCCTTTTTGCAGCAGCGAGAACACACTCGGCCCACTGGGCTCGTGAACGAGCGTTTACCAGACGTCTGCAATTCGGTGCACTGCACACACAAGCCCGGTGCTCCCCGGTTTCTTTCTCCGCCTGCCGTTGTCTGGACAGAAGAGAAGCCCAGCCACGGCATCCTACTCGGCCGCTTTTCGGCGTGTGCACTGCCCGCATACACACGGGTGCTGTGCTCGGCTTTCCCTCGGCTCCAGGCACAAGGGTGCTTTCTCAGTTTTGCAGCGTCCCCGGTTCCCCACGTTGCCCTCGCTCAGCGAAACGTGCCGGGGGAGAAGCACTTGCTGGATGAGTCTTTCCGTGTGCAAGACTTTGAACGCAGCACCACAATCTGGGCCACGAGGAAGCCTTGATGAAGAAGGTGGTTTTGTCCTGGCACCTCTCTCCAGTGCGAGATGCCTGCCGAAGCTCTTTGCCTCTTGCGAGAGTGCGGTGGGCAGCGGGGTAAACTGGAGCCGAGAAGGACCGGGCAGACAGCACCGCCATCCGACGGGTGCTTTGCAGGTTGTGCCGGGGAAAGCGGACTGGCCCTGGCTGGAAGGCGCTGCAGCTAGGCGCTCCCCCAAGTGTCGGAGGCAAAGGCCGCGTGAGCTTGCCGTCCCCGGCACGGCTCTCTGTGCGAGACGTAGCCCAGAAGCTTTCCCTTTCCATTCAGAGCACCAGAGAGGCAGAATGCAGTGGTACGTATTGCTCAGGAGGAAAGGGGCACGGCCCGGCCGCGTTCGGGCAGAAGCAGCGCGCTGGAGCGCTTCGCTGCCGGCACAGAGTTCCGGGCGAGAGGCAGACGACCGGTCCGCCTCCGGGAGAACGAAGGTACGGCGTGCTCGAAAAGGCGAGGAACGAAGCCGCGGAGCACCGGGCTCGGGTGCGCGTCGTCCGGGCTTGCGAGACGAGCGTGGCTGCCACTCTCCTGCCTGCAGAATTCACCTTACAGCCTCAGGAAGGAGGACGACGCGCCACAGTTACTTGTGCTGCTGCTGCTGCCTAGTCCTCTTGCAGAGCTCTGTGGAGGCAAATGCACTTCCCTTCCGTCTCCGAGTTTCGGAGAACACGATGGTAGGGTGCAGCGGAGCAGGGAAGTACAGAAGTGCACCGCTGAGATTGCTGTTGCTTACGTGCAGAAGGCGAAGGTGCAAGCCAGCACTGGCTTTTGCTTCTAGAGCCGTTCTCCAGGAGAGCAGCTGCTGGAGGTTGACGGCGGTAGCTGCGAGGCTGAAAAACAAGGCAGGACGTCGGGCTTAGAAGAAAGGCACAGGGGCCACAGTGTGATGTGCGCTTTTGGAAGGCTGCTCGGAGAAGGGGCACTTTCGGAGAGCTTTCTGCTTTGACCTGTGCTCCTGGCCGAGCTCTAGCTGCTGGGACTCTGAAAGGCTGAATGACTAGGAAAGTGCTTGTGTCCACGCTGTGGATTGAGCACGATCCTTTTTGCAGCAGCGAGAACACACTCGGCCCACTGGGCTCGTGAACGAGCGTTTACCAGACGTCTGCAATTCGGTGCACTGCACACACAAGCCCGGTGCTCCCCGGTTTCTTTCTCCGCCTGCCGTTGTCTGGACAGAAGAGAAGCCCAGCCACGGCATCCTACTCGGCCGCTTTTCGGCGTGTGCACTGCCCGCATACACACGGGTGCTGTGCTCGGCTTTCCCTCGGCTCCAGGCACAAGGGTGCTTTCTCAGTTTTGCAGCGTCCCCGGTTCCCCACGTTGCCCTCGCTCAGCGAAACGTGCCGGGGGAGAAGCACTTGCTGGATGAGTCTTTCCGTGTGCAAGACTTTGAACGCAGCACCACAATCTGGGCCACGAGGAAGCCTTGATGAAGAAGGTGGTTTTGTCCTGGCACCTCTCTCCAGTGCGAGATGCCTGCCGAAGCTCTTTGCCTCTTGCGAGAGTGCGGTGGGCAGCGGGGTAAACTGGAGCCGAGAAGGACCGGGCAGACAGCACCGCCATCCGACGGGTGCTTTGCAGGTTGTGCCGGGGAAAGCAGACTGGCCCTGGCTGGAAGGCGCTGCAGCTAGGCGCTCCCCCAAGTGTCGGAGGCAAAGGCCGCGTGAGCTTGCCGTCCCCGGCACGGCTCTCTGTGCGAGACGTAGCCCAGAAGCTTTCCCTTTCCATTCAGAGCACCAGAGAGGCAGAATGCAGTGGTACGTATTGCTCAGGAGGAAAGGGGCACGGCCCGGCCGCGTTCGGGCAGAAGCAGCGCGCTGGAGCGCTTCGCTGCCGGCACAGAGTTCCGGGCGAGAGGCAGACGACCGGTCCGCCTCCGGGAGAACGAAGGTACGGCGTGCTCGAAAAGGCGAGGAACGAAGCCGCGGAGCACCGGGCTGGGGTGCGCGTCGTCCGGGCTTGCGAGACGAGCGTGGCTGCCACTCTCCTGCCTGCAGAATTCACCTTACAGCCTCAGGAAGGAGGACGACGCGCCACAGTTACTTGTGCTGCTGCTGCTGCCTAGTCCTCTTGCAGAGCTCTGTGGAGGCAAATGCACTTCCCTTCCGTCTCCGAGTTTCGGAGAACACGATGGTAGGGTGCAGCGGAGCAGGGAAGTACAGAAGTGCACCGCTGAGATTGCTGTTGCTTACGTGCAGAAGGCGAAGGTGCAAGCCAGCACTGGCTTTTGCTTCTAGAGCCGTTCTCCAGGAGAGCAGCTGCTGGAGGTTGACAGCGGTAGCTGCGAGGCTGAAAAACAAGGCAGGACGTCGGGCTTAGAAGAAAGGCACAGGGGCCACAGTGTGATGTGCGCTTTTGGAAGGCTGCTCGGAGAAGGGGCACTTTCGGAGAGCTTTCTGCTTTGACCTGTGCTCCTGGCCGAGCTCTAGCTGCTGGGACTCTGAAAGGCTGAATGACTAGGAAAGTGCTTGTGTCCACGCTGTGGATTGAGCACGATCCTTTTTGCAGCAGCGAGAACACACTCGGCCCACTGGGCTCGTGAACGAGCGTTTACCAGACGTCTGCAATTCGGTGCACTGCACACACAAGCCCGGTGCTCCCCGGTTTCTTTCTCCGCCTGCCGTTGTCTGGACAGAAGAGAAGCCCAGCCACGGCATCCTACTCGGCCGCTTTTCGGCGTGTGCACTGCCCGCATACACACGGGTGCTGTGCTCGGCTTTCCCTCGGCTCCAGGCACAAGGGTGCTTTCTCAGTTTTGCAGCGTCCCCGGTTCCCCACGTTGCCCTCGCTCAGCGAAACGTGCCGGGGGAGAAGCACTTGCTGGATGAGTCTTTCCGTGTGCAAGACTTTGAACGCAGCACCACAATCTGGGCCACGAGGAAGCCTTGATGAAGAAGGTGGTTTTGTCCTGGCACCTCTCTCCAGTGCGAGATGCCTGCCGAAGCTCTTTGCCTCTTGCGAGAGTGCGGTGGGCAGCGGGGTAAACTGGAGCCGAGAAGGACCGGGCAGACAGCACCGCCATCCGACGGGTGCTTTGCAGGTTGTGCCGGGGAAAGCGGACTGGCCCTGGCTGGAAGGCGCTGCAGCTAGGCGCTCCCCCAAGTGTCGGAGGCAAAGGCCGCGTGAGCTTGCCGTCCCCGGCACGGCTCTCTGTGCGAGACGTAGCCCAGAAGCTTTCCCTTTCCATTCAGAGCACCAGAGAGGCAGAATGCAGTGGTATGTATTGCTCAGGAGGAAAGGGGCACGGCCCGGCCGCGTTCGGGCAGAAGCAGCGCGCTGGAGCGCTTCGCTGCCGGCACAGAGTTCCGGGCGAGAGGCAGACGACCGGTCCGCCTCCGGGAGAACGAAGGTACGGCGTGCTCGAAAAGGCGAGGAACGAAGCCGCGGAGCACCGGGCTCGGGTGCGCGTCGTCCGGGCTTGCGAGACGAGCGTGGCTGCCACTCTCCTGCCTGCAGAATTCACCTTACAGCCTCAGGAAGGAGGACGACGCGCCACAGTTACTTGTGCTGCTGCTGCTGCCTAGTCCTCTTGCAGAGCTCTGTGGAGGCAAATGCACTTCCCTTCCGTCTCCGAGTTTCGGAGAACACGATGGTAGGGTGCAGCGGAGCAGGGAAGTACAGAAGTGCACCGCTGAGATTGCTGTTGCTTACGTGCAGAAGGCGAAGGTGCAAGCCAGCACTGGCTTTTGCTTCTAGAGCCGTTCTCCAGGAGAGCAGCTGCTGGAGGTTGACAGCGGTAGCTGCGAGGCTGAAAAACAAGGCAGGACGTCGGGCTTAGAAGAAAGGCACAGGGGCCACAGTGTGATGTGCGCTTTTGGAAGGCTGCTCGGAGAAGGGGCACTTTCGGAGAGCTTTCTGCTTTGACCTGTGCTCCTGGCCGAGCTCTAGCTGCTGGGACTCTGAAAGGCTGAATGACTAGGAAAGTGCTTGTGTCCACGCTGTGGATTGAGCACGATCCTTTTTGCAGCAGCGAGAACACACTCGGCCCACTGGGCTCGTGAACGAGCGTTTACCAGACGTCTGCAATTCGGTGCACTGCACACACAAGCCCGGTGCTCCCCGGTTTCTTTCTCCGCCTGCCGTTGTCTGGACAGAAGAGAAGCCCAGCCACGGCATCCTACTCGGCCGCTTTTCGGCGTGTGCACTGCCCGCATACACACGGGTGCTGTGCTCGGCTTTCCCTCGGCTCCAGGCACAAGGGTGCTTTCTCAGTTTTGCAGCGTCCCCGGTTCCCCACGTTGCCCTCGCTCAGCGAAACGTGCCGGGGGAGAAGCACTTGCTGGATGAGTCTTTCCGTGTGCAAGACTTTGAACGCAGCACCACAATCTGGGCCACGAGGAAGCCTTGATGAAGAAGGTGGTTTTGTCCTGGCACCTCTCTCCAGTGCGAGATGCCTGCCGAAGCTCTTTGCCTCTTGCGAGAGTGCGGTGGGCAGCGGGGTAAACTGGAGCCGAGAAGGACCGGGCAGACAGCACCGCCATCCGACGGGTGCTTTGCAGGTTGTGCCGGGGAAAGCGGACTGGCCCTGGCTGGAAGGCGCTGCAGCTAGGCGCTCCCCCAAGTGTCGGAGGCAAAGGCCGCGTGAGCTTGCCGTCCCCGGCACGGCTCTCTGTGCGAGACGTAGCCCAGAAGCTTTCCCTTTCCATTCAGAGCACCAGAGAGGCAGAATGCAGTGGTACGTATTGCTCAGGAGGAAAGGGGCACGGCCCGGCCGCGTTCGGGCAGAAGCAGCGCGCTGGAGCGCTTCGCTGCCGGCACAGAGTTCCGGGCGAGAGGCAGACGACCGGTCCGCCTCCGGGAGAACGAAGGTACGGCGTGCTCGAAAAGGCGAGGAACGAAGCCGCGGAGCACCGGGCTCGGGTGCGCGTCGTCCGGGCTTGCGAGACGAGCGTGGCTGCCACTCTCCTGCCTGCAGAATTCACCTTACAGCCTCAGGAAGGAGGACGACGCGCCACAGTTACTTGTGCTGCTGCTGCTGCCTAGTCCTCTTGCAGAGCTCTGTGGAGGCAAATGCACTTCCCTTCCGTCTCCGAGTTTCGGAGAACACGATGGTAGGGTGCAGCGGAGCAGGGAAGTACAGAAGTGCACCGCTGAGATTGCTGTTGCTTACGTGCAGAAGGCGAAGGTGCAAGCCAGCACTGGCTTTTGCTTCTAGAGCCGTTCTCCAGGAGAGCAGCTGCTGGAGGTTGACAGCGGTAGCTGCGAGGCTGAAAAACAAGGCAGGACGTCGGGCTTAGAAGAAAGGCACAGGGGCCACAGTGTGATGTGCGCTTTTGGAAGGCTGCTCGGAGAAGGGGCACTTTCGGAGAGCTTTCTGCTTTGACCTGTGCTCCTGGCCGAGCTCTAGCTGCTGGGACTCTGAAAGGCTGAATGACTAGGAAAGTGCTTGTGTCCACGCTGTGGATTGAGCACGATCCTTTTTGCAGCAGCGAGAACACACTCGGCCCACTGGGCTCGTGAACGAGCGTTTACCAGACGTCTGCAATTCGGTGCACTGCACACACAAGCCCGGTGCTCCCCGGTTTCTTTCTCCGCCTGCCGTTGTCTGGACAGAAGAGAAGCCCAGCCACGGCATCCTACTCGGCCGCTTTTCGGCGTGTGCACTGCCCGCATACACACGGGTGCTGTGCTCGGCTTTCCCTCGGCTCCAGGCACAAGGGTGCTTTCTCAGTTTTGCAGCGTCCCCGGTTCCCCACGTTGCCCTCGCTCAGCGAAACGTGCCGGGGGAGAAGCACTTGCTGGATGAGTCTTTCCGTGTGCAAGACTTTGAACGCAGCACCACAATCTGGGCCACGAGGAAGCCTTGATGAAGAAGGTGGTTTTGTCCTGGCACCTCTCTCCAGTGCGAGATGCCTGCCGAAGCTCTTTGCCTCTTGCGAGAGTGCGGTGGGCAGCGGGGTAAACTGGAGCCGAGAAGGACCGGGCAGACAGCACCGCCATCCGACGGGTGCTTTGCAGGTTGTGCCGGGGAAAGCGGACTGGCCCTGGCTGGAAGGCGCTGCAGCTAGGCGCTCCCCCAAGTGTCGGAGGCAAAGGCCGCGTGAGCTTGCCGTCCCCGGCACGGCTCTCTGTGCGAGACGTAGCCCAGAAGCTTTCCCTTTCCATTCAGAGCACCAGAGAGGCAGAATGCAGTGGTACGTATTGCTCAGGAGGAAAGGGGCACGGCCCGGCCGCGTTCGGGCAGAAGCAGCGCGCTGGAGCGCTTCGCTGCCGGCACAGAGTTCCGGGCGAGAGGCAGACGACCGGTCCGCCTCCGGGAGAACGAAGGTACGGCGTGCTCGAAAAGGCGAGGAACGAAGCCGCGGAGCACCGGGCTCGGGTGCGCGTCGTCCGGGCTTGCGAGACGAGCGTGGCTGCCACTCTCCTGCCTGCAGAATTCACCTTACAGCCTCAGGAAGGAGGACGACGCGCCACAGTTACTTGTGCTGCTGCTGCTGCCTAGTCCTCTTGCAGAGCTCTGTGGAGGCAAATGCACTTCCCTTCCGTCTCCGAGTTTCGGAGAACACGATGGTAGGGTGCAGCGGAGCAGGGAAGTACAGAAGTGCACCGCTGAGATTGCTGTTGCTTACGTGCAGAAGGCGAAGGTGCAAGCCAGCACTGGCTTTTGCTTCTAGAGCCGTTCTCCAGGAGAGCAGCTGCTGGAGGTTGACGGCGGTAGCTGCGAGGCTGAAAAACAAGGCAGGACGTCGGGCTTAGAAGAAAGGCACAGGGGCCACAGTGTGATGTGCGCTTTTGGAAGGCTGCTCGGAGAAGGGGCACTTTCGGAGAGCTTTCTGCTTTGACCTGTGCTCCTGGCCGAGCTCTAGCTGCTGGGACTCTGAAAGGCTGAATGACTAGGAAAGTGCTTGTGTCCACGCTGTGGATTGAGCACGATCCTTTTTGCAGCAGCGAGAACACACTCGGCCCACTGGGCTCGTGAACGAGCGTTTACCAGACGTCTGCAATTCGGTGCACTGCACACACAAGCCCGGTGCTCCCCGGTTTCTTTCTCCGCCTGCCGTTGTCTGGACAGAAGAGAAGCCCAGCCACGGCATCCTACTCGGCCGCTTTTCGGCGTGTGCACTGCCCGCATACACACGGGTGCTGTGCTCGGCTTTCCCTCGGCTCCAGGCACAAGGGTGCTTTCTCAGTTTTGCAGCGTCCCCGGTTCCCCACGTTGCCCTCGCTCAGCGAAACGTGCCGGGGGAGAAGCACTTGCTGGATGAGTCTTTCCGTGTGCAAGACTTTGAACGCAGCACCACAATCTGGGCCACGAGGAAGCCTTGATGAAGAAGGTGGTTTTGTCCTGGCACCTCTCTCCAGTGCGAGATGCCTGCCGAAGCTCTTTGCCTCTTGCGAGAGTGCGGTGGGCAGCGGGGTAAACTGGAGCCGAGAAGGACCGGGCAGACAGCACCGCCATCCGACGGGTGCTTTGCAGGTTGTGCCGGGGAAAGCAGACTGGCCCTGGCTGGAAGGCGCTGCAGCTAGGCGCTCCCCCAAGTGTCGGAGGCAAAGGCCGCGTGAGCTTGCCGTCCCCGGCACGGCTCTCTGTGCGAGACGTAGCCCAGAAGCTTTCCCTTTCCATTCAGAGCACCAGAGAGGCAGAATGCAGTGGTACGTATTGCTCAGGAGGAAAGGGGCACGGCCCGGCCGCGTTCGGGCAGAAGCAGCGCGCTGGAGCGCTTCGCTGCCGGCACAGAGTTCCGGGCGAGAGGCAGACGACCGGTCCGCCTCCGGGAGAACGAAGGTACGGCGTGCTCGAAAAGGCGAGGAACGAAGCCGCGGAGCACCGGGCTCGGGTGCGCGTCGTCCGGGCTTGCGAGACGAGCGTGGCTGCCACTCTCCTGCCTGCAGAATTCACCTTACAGCCTCAGGAAGGAGGACGACGCGCCACAGTTACTTGTGCTGCTGCTGCTGCCTAGTCCTCTTGCAGAGCTCTGTGGAGGCAAATGCACTTCCCTTCCGTCTCCGAGTTTCGGAGAACACGATGGTAGGGTGCAGCGGAGCAGGGAAGTACAGAAGTGCACCGCTGAGATTGCTGTTGCTTACGTGCAGAAGGCGAAGGTGCAAGCCAGCACTGGCTTTTGCTTCTAGAGCCGTTCTCCAGGAGAGCAGCTGCTGGAGGTTGACAGCGGTAGCTGCGAGGCTGAAAAACAAGGCAGGACGTCGGGCTTAGAAGAAAGGCACAGGGGCCACAGTGTGATGTGCGCTTTTGGAAGGCTGCTCGGAGAAGGGGCACTTTCGGAGAGCTTTCTGCTTTGACCTGTGCTCCTGGCCGAGCTCTAGCTGCTGGGACTCTGAAAGGCTGAATGACTAGGAAAGTGCTTGTGTCCACGCTGTGGATTGAGCACGATCCTTTTTGCAGCAGCGAGAACACACTCGGCCCACTGGGCTCGTGAACGAGCGTTTACCAGACGTCTGCAATTCGGTGCACTGCACACACAAGCCCGGTGCTCCCCGGTTTCTTTCTCCGCCTGCCGTTGTCTGGACAGAAGAGAAGCCCAGCCACGGCATCCTACTCGGCCGCTTTTCGGCGTGTGCACTGCCCGCATACACACGGGTGCTGTGCTCGGCTTTCCCTCGGCTCCAGGCACAAGGGTGCTTTCTCAGTTTTGCAGCGTCCCCGGTTCCCCACGTTGCCCTCGCTCAGCGAAACGTGCCGGGGGAGAAGCACTTGCTGGATGAGTCTTTCCGTGTGCAAGACTTTGAACGCAGCACCACAATCTGGGCCACGAGGAAGCCTTGATGAAGAAGGTGGTTTTGTCCTGGCACCTCTCTCCAGTGCGAGATGCCTGCCGAAGCTCTTTGCCTCTTGCGAGAGTGCGGTGGGCAGCGGGGTAAACTGGAGCCGAGAAGGACCGGGCAGACAGCACCGCCATCCGACGGGTGCTTTGCAGGTTGTGCCGGGGAAAGCGGACTGGCCCTGGCTGGAAGGCGCTGCAGCTAGGCGCTCCCCCAAGTGTCGGAGGCAAAGGCCGCGTGAGCTTGCCGTCCCCGGCACGGCTCTCTGTGCGAGACGTAGCCCAGAAGCTTTCCCTTTCCATTCAGAGCACCAGAGAGGCAGAATGCAGTGGTACGTATTGCTCAGGAGGAAAGGGGCACGGCCCGGCCGCGTTCGGGCAGAAGCAGCGCGCTGGAGCGCTTCGCTGCCGGCACAGAGTTCCGGGCGAGAGGCAGACGACCGGTCCGCCTCCGGGAGAACGAAGGTACGGCGTGCTCGAAAAGGCGAGGAACGAAGCCGCGGAGCACCGGGCTCGGGTGCGCGTCGTCCGGGCTTGCGAGACGAGCGTGGCTGCCACTCTCCTGCCTGCAGAATTCACCTTACAGCCTCAGGAAGGAGGACGACGCGCCACAGTTACTTGTGCTGCTGCTGCTGCCTAGTCCTCTTGCAGAGCTCTGTGGAGGCAAATGCACTTCCCTTCCGTCTCCGAGTTTCGGAGAACACGATGGTAGGGTGCAGCGGAGCAGGGAAGTACAGAAGTGCACCGCTGAGATTGCTGTTGCTTACGTGCAGAAGGCGAAGGTGCAAGCCAGCACTGGCTTTTGCTTCTAGAGCCGTTCTCCAGGAGAGCAGCTGCTGGAGGTTGACAGCGGTAGCTGCGAGGCTGAAAAACAAGGCAGGACGTCGGGCTTAGAAGAAAGGCACAGGGGCCACAGTGTGATGTGCGCTTTTGGAAGGCTGCTCGGAGAAGGGGCACTTTCGGAGAGCTTTCTGCTTTGACCTGTGCTCCTGGCCGAGCTCTAGCTGCTGGGACTCTGAAAGGCTGAATGACTAGGAAAGTGCTTGTGTCCACGCTGTGGATTGAGCACGATCCTTTTTGCAGCAGCGAGAACACACTCGGCCCACTGGGCTCGTGAACGAGCGTTTACCAGACGTCTGCAATTCGGTGCACTGCACACACAAGCCCGGTGCTCCCCGGTTTCTTTCTCCGCCTGCCGTTGTCTGGACAGAAGAGAAGCCCAGCCACGGCATCCTACTCGGCCGCTTTTCGGCGTGTGCACTGCCCGCATACACACGGGTGCTGTGCTCGGCTTTCCCTCGGCTCCAGGCACAAGGGTGCTTTCTCAGTTTTGCAGCGTCCCCGGTTCCCCACGTTGCCCTCGCTCAGCGAAACGTGCCGGGGGAGAAGCACTTGCTGGATGAGTCTTTCCGTGTGCAAGACTTTGAACGCAGCACCACAATCTGGGCCACGAGGAAGCCTTGATGAAGAAGGTGGTTTTGTCCTGGCACCTCTCTCCAGTGCGAGATGCCTGCCGAAGCTCTTTGCCTCTTGCGAGAGTGCGGTGGGCAGCGGGGTAAACTGGAGCCGAGAAGGACCGGGCAGACAGCACCGCCATCCGACGGGTGCTTTGCAGGTTGTGCCGGGGAAAGCGGACTGGCCCTGGCTGGAAGGCGCTGCAGCTAGGCGCTCCCCCAAGTGTCGGAGGCAAAGGCCGCGTGAGCTTGCCGTCCCCGGCACGGCTCTCTGTGCGAGACGTAGCCCAGAAGCTTTCCCTTTCCATTCAGAGCACCAGAGAGGCAGAATGCAGTGGTACGTATTGCTCAGGAGGAAAGGGGCACGGCCCGGCCGCGTTCGGGCAGAAGCAGCGCGCTGGAGCGCTTCGCTGCCGGCACAGAGTTCCGGGCGAGAGGCAGACGACCGGTCCGCCTCCGGGAGAACGAAGGTACGGCGTGCTCGAAAAGGCGAGGAACGAAGCCGCGGAGCACCGGGCTCGGGTGCGCGTCGTCCGGGCTTGCGAGACGAGCGTGGCTGCCACTCTCCTGCCTGCAGAATTCACCTTACAGCCTCAGGAAGGAGGACGACGCGCCACAGTTACTTGTGCTGCTGCTGCCTAGTCCTCTTGCAGAGCTCTGTGGAGGCAAATGCACTTCCCTTCCGTCTCCGAGTTTCGGAGAACACGATGGTAGGGTGCAGCGGAGCAGGGAAGTACAGAAGTGCACCGCTGAGATTGCTGTTGCTTACGTGCAGAAGGCGAAGGTGCAAGCCAGCACTGGCTTTTGCTTCTAGAGCCGTTCTCCAGGAGAGCAGCTGCTGGAGGTTGACA
This sequence comes from Aphelocoma coerulescens, assembly GCF_041296385.1. NCBI lineage: Eukaryota > Metazoa > Chordata > Aves > Passeriformes > Corvidae > Aphelocoma > Aphelocoma coerulescens. The sequence goes on from NW_027183573.1 coordinate 173,845, forward strand.
GCGGTAGCTGCGAGGCTGAAAAACAAGGCAGGACGTCGGGCTTAGAAGAAAGGCACAGGGGCCACAGTGTGATGTGCGCTTTTGGAAGGCTGCTCGGAGAAGGGGCACTTTCGGAGAGCTTTCTGCTTTGACCTGTGCTCCTGGCCGAGCTCTAGCTGCTGGGACTCTGAAAGGCTGAATGACTAGGAAAGTGCTTGTGTCCACGCTGTGGATTGAGCACGATCCTTTTTGCAGCAGCGAGAACACACTCGGCCCACTGGGCTCGTGAACGAGCGTTTACCAGACGTCTGCAATTCGGTGCACTGCACACACAAGCCCGGTGCTCCCCGGTTTCTTTCTCCGCCTGCCGTTGTCTGGACAGAAGAGAAGCCCAGCCACGGCATCCTACTCGGCCGCTTTTCGGCGTGTGCACTGCCCGCATACACACGGGTGCTGTGCTCGGCTTTCCCTCGGCTCCAGGCACAAGGGTGCTTTCTCAGTTTTGCAGCGTCCCCGGTTCCCCACGTTGCCCTCGCTCAGCGAAACGTGCCGGGGGAGAAGCACTTGCTGGATGAGTCTTTCCGTGTGCAAGACTTTGAACGCAGCACCACAATCTGGGCCACGAGGAAGCCTTGATGAAGAAGGTGGTTTTGTCCTGGCACCTCTCTCCAGTGCGAGATGCCTGCCGAAGCTCTTTGCCTCTTGCGAGAGTGCGGTGGGCAGCGGGGTAAACTGGAGCCGAGAAGGACCGGGCAGACAGCACCGCCATCCGACGGGTGCTTTGCAGGTTGTGCCGGGGAAAGCGGACTGGCCCTGGCTGGAAGGCGCTGCAGCTAGGCGCTCCCCCAAGTGTCGGAGGCAAAGGCCGCGTGAGCTTGCCGTCCCCGGCACGGCTCTCTGTGCGAGACGTAGCCCAGAAGCTTTCCCTTTCCATTCAGAGCACCAGAGAGGCAGAATGCAGTGGTACGTATTGCTCAGGAGGAAAGGGGCACGGCCCGGCCGCGTTCGGGCAGAAGCAGCGCGCTGGAGCGCTTCGCTGCCGGCACAGAGTTCCGGGCGAGAGGCAGACGACCGGTCCGCCTCCGGGAGAACGAAGGTACGGCGTGCTCGAAAAGGCGAGGAACGAAGCCGCGGAGCACCGGGCTCGGGTGCGCGTCGTCCGGGCTTGCGAGACGAGCGTGGCTGCCACTCTCCTGCCTGCAGAATTCACCTTACAGCCTCAGGAAGGAGGACGACGCGCCACAGTTACTTGTGCTGCTGCTGCTGCCTAGTCCTCTTGCAGAGCTCTGTGGAGGCAAATGCACTTCCCTTCCGTCTCCGAGTTTCGGAGAACACGATGGTAGGGTGCAGCGGAGCAGGGAAGTACAGAAGTGCACCGCTGAGATTGCTGTTGCTTACGTGCAGAAGGCGAAGGTGCAAGCCAGCACTGGCTTTTGCTTCTAGAGCCGTTCTCCAGGAGAGCAGCTGCTGGAGGTTGACGGCGGTAGCTGCGAGGCTGAAAAACAAGGCAGGACGTCGGGCTTAGAAGAAAGGCACAGGGGCCACAGTGTGATGTGCGCTTTTGGAAGGCTGCTCGGAGAAGGGGCACTTTCGGAGAGCTTTCTGCTTTGACCTGTGCTCCTGGCCGAGCTCTAGCTGCTGGGACTCTGAAAGGCTGAATGACTAGGAAAGTGCTTGTGTCCACGCTGTGGATTGAGCACGATCCTTTTTGCAGCAGCGAGAACACACTCGGCCCACTGGGCTCGTGAACGAGCGTTTACCAGACGTCTGCAATTCGGTGCACTGCACACACAAGCCCGGTGCTCCCCGGTTTCTTTCTCCGCCTGCCGTTGTCTGGACAGAAGAGAAGCCCAGCCACGGCATCCTACTCGGCCGCTTTTCGGCGTGTGCACTGCCCGCATACACACGGGTGCTGTGCTCGGCTTTCCCTCGGCTCCAGGCACAAGGGTGCTTTCTCAGTTTTGCAGCGTCCCCGGTTCCCCACGTTGCCCTCGCTCAGCGAAACGTGCCGGGGGAGAAGCACTTGCTGGATGAGTCTTTCCGTGTGCAAGACTTTGAACGCAGCACCACAATCTGGGCCACGAGGAAGCCTTGATGAAGAAGGTGGTTTTGTCCTGGCACCTCTCTCCAGTGCGAGATGCCTGCCGAAGCTCTTTGCCTCTTGCGAGAGTGCGGTGGGCAGCGGGGTAAACTGGAGCCGAGAAGGACCGGGCAGACAGCACCGCCATCCGACGGGTGCTTTGCAGGTTGTGCCGGGGAAAGCGGACTGGCCCTGGCTGGAAGGCGCTGCAGCTAGGCGCTCCCCCAAGTGTCGGAGGCAAAGGCCGCGTGAGCTTGCCGTCCCCGGCACGGCTCTCTGTGCGAGACGTAGCCCAGAAGCTTTCCCTTTCCATTCAGAGCACCAGAGAGGCAGAATGCAGTGGTACGTATTGCTCAGGAGGAAAGGGGCACGGCCCGGCCGCGTTCGGGCAGAAGCAGCGCGCTGGAGCGCTTCGCTGCCGGCACAGAGTTCCGGGCGAGAGGCAGACGACCGGTCCGCCTCCGGGAGAACGAAGGTACGGCGTGCTCGAAAAGGCGAGGAACGAAGCCGCGGAGCACCGGGCTCGGGTGCGCGTCGTCCGGGCTTGCGAGACGAGCGTGGCTGCCACTCTCCTGCCTGCAGAATTCACCTTACAGCCTCAGGAAGGAGGACGACGCGCCACAGTTACTTGTGCTGCTGCTGCTGCCTAGTCCTCTTGCAGAGCTCTGTGGAGGCAAATGCACTTCCCTTCCGTCTCCGAGTTTCGGAGAACACGATGGTAGGGTGCAGCGGAGCAGGGAAGTACAGAAGTGCACCGCTGAGATTGCTGTTGCTTACGTGCAGAAGGCGAAGGTGCAAGCCAGCACTGGCTTTTGCTTCTAGAGCCGTTCTCCAGGAGAGCAGCTGCTGGAGGTTGACGGCGGTAGCTGCGAGGCTGAAAAACAAGGCAGGACGTCGGGCTTAGAAGAAAGGCACAGGGGCCACAGTGTGATGTGCGCTTTTGGAAGGCTGCTCGGAGAAGGGGCACTTTCGGAGAGCTTTCTGCTTTGACCTGTGCTCCTGGCCGAGCTCTAGCTGCTGGGACTCTGAAAGGCTGAATGACTAGGAAAGTGCTTGTGTCCACGCTGTGGATTGAGCACGATCCTTTTTGCAGCAGCGAGAACACACTCGGCCCACTGGGCTCGTGAACGAGCGTTTACCAGACGTCTGCAATTCGGTGCACTGCACACACAAGCCCGGTGCTCCCCGGTTTCTTTCTCCGCCTGCCGTTGTCTGGACAGAAGAGAAGCCCAGCCACGGCATCCTACTCGGCCGCTTTTCGGCGTGTGCACTGCCCGCATACACACGGGTGCTGTGCTCGGCTTTCCCTCGGCTCCAGGCACAAGGGTGCTTTCTCAGTTTTGCAGCGTCCCCGGTTCCCCACGTTGCCCTCGCTCAGCGAAACGTGCCGGGGGAGAAGCACTTGCTGGATGAGTCTTTCCGTGTGCAAGACTTTGAACGCAGCACCACAATCTGGGCCACGAGGAAGCCTTGATGAAGAAGGTGGTTTTGTCCTGGCACCTCTCTCCAGTGCGAGATGCCTGCCGAAGCTCTTTGCCTCTTGCGAGAGTGCGGTGGGCAGCGGGGTAAACTGGAGCCGAGAAGGACCGGGCAGACAGCACCGCCATCCGACGGGTGCTTTGCAGGTTGTGCCGGGGAAAGCGGACTGGCCCTGGCTGGAAGGCGCTGCAGCTAGGCGCTCCCCCAAGTGTCGGAGGCAAAGGCCGCGTGAGCTTGCCGTCCCCGGCACGGCTCTCTGTGCGAGACGTAGCCCAGAAGCTTTCCCTTTCCATTCAGAGCACCAGAGAGGCAGAATGCAGTGGTACGTATTGCTCAGGAGGAAAGGGGCACGGCCCGGCCGCGTTCGGGCAGAAGCAGCGCGCTGGAGCGCTTCGCTGCCGGCACAGAGTTCCGGGCGAGAGGCAGACGACCGGTCCGCCTCCGGGAGAACGAAGGTACGGCGTGCTCGAAAAGGCGAGGAACGAAGCCGCGGAGCACCGGGCTCGGGTGCGCGTCGTCCGGGCTTGCGAGACGAGCGTGGCTGCCACTCTCCTGCCTGCAGAATTCACCTTACAGCCTCAGGAAGGAGGACGACGCGCCACAGTTACTTGTGCTGCTGCTGCTGCCTAGTCCTCTTGCAGAGCTCTGTGGAGGCAAATGCACTTCCCTTCCGTCTCCGAGTTTCGGAGAACACGATGGTAGGGTGCAGCGGAGCAGGGAAGTACAGAAGTGCACCGCTGAGATTGCTGTTGCTTACGTGCAGAAGGCGAAGGTGCAAGCCAGCACTGGCTTTTGCTTCTAGAGCCGTTCTCCAGGAGAGCAGCTGCTGGAGGTTGACAGCGGTAGCTGCGAGGCTGAAAAACAAGGCAGGACGTCGGGCTTAGAAGAAAGGCACAGGGGCCACAGTGTGATGTGCGCTTTTGGAAGGCTGCTCGGAGAAGGGGCACTTTCGGAGAGCTTTCTGCTTTGACCTGTGCTCCTGGCCGAGCTCTAGCTGCTGGGACTCTGAAAGGCTGAATGACTAGGAAAGTGCTTGTGTCCACGCTGTGGATTGAGCACGATCCTTTTTGCAGCAGCGAGAACACACTCGGCCCACTGGGCTCGTGAACGAGCGTTTACCAGACGTCTGCAATTCGGTGCACTGCACACACAAGCCCGGTGCTCCCCGGTTTCTTTCTCCGCCTGCCGTTGTCTGGACAGAAGAGAAGCCCAGCCACGGCATCCTACTCGGCCGCTTTTCGGCGTGTGCACTGCCCGCATACACACGGGTGCTGTGCTCGGCTTTCCCTCGGCTCCAGGCACAAGGGTGCTTTCTCAGTTTTGCAGCGTCCCCGGTTCCCCACGTTGCCCTCGCTCAGCGAAACGTGCCGGGGGAGAAGCACTTGCTGGATGAGTCTTTCCGTGTGCAAGACTTTGAACGCAGCACCACAATCTGGGCCACGAGGAAGCCTTGATGAAGAAGGTGGTTTTGTCCTGGCACCTCTCTCCAGTGCGAGATGCCTGCCGAAGCTCTTTGCCTCTTGCGAGAGTGCGGTGGGCAGCGGGGTAAACTGGAGCCGAGAAGGACCGGGCAGACAGCACCGCCATCCGACGGGTGCTTTGCAGGTTGTGCCGGGGAAAGCGGACTGGCCCTGGCTGGAAGGCGCTGCAGCTAGGCGCTCCCCCAAGTGTCGGAGGCAAAGGCCGCGTGAGCTTGCCGTCCCCGGCACGGCTCTCTGTGCGAGACGTAGCCCAGAAGCTTTCCCTTTCCATTCAGAGCACCAGAGAGGCAGAATGCAGTGGTACGTATTGCTCAGGAGGAAAGGGGCACGGCCCGGCCGCGTTCGGGCAGAAGCAGCGCGCTGGAGCGCTTCGCTGCCGGCACAGAGTTCCGGGCGAGAGGCAGACGACCGGTCCGCCTCCGGGAGAACGAAGGTACGGCGTGCTCGAAAAGGCGAGGAACGAAGCCGCGGAGCACCGGGCTCGGGTGCGCGTCGTCCGGGCTTGCGAGACGAGCGTGGCTGCCACTCTCCTGCCTGCAGAATTCACCTTACAGCCTCAGGAAGGAGGACGACGCGCCACAGTTACTTGTGCTGCTGCTGCTGCCTAGTCCTCTTGCAGAGCTCTGTGGAGGCAAATGCACTTCCCTTCCGTCTCCGAGTTTCGGAGAACACGATGGTAGGGTGCAGCGGAGCAGGGAAGTACAGAAGTGCACCGCTGAGATTGCTGTTGCTTACGTGCAGAAGGCGAAGGTGCAAGCCAGCACTGGCTTTTGCTTCTAGAGCCGTTCTCCAGGAGAGCAGCTGCTGGAGGTTGACAGCGGTAGCTGCGAGGCTGAAAAACAAGGCAGGACGTCGGGCTTAGAAGAAAGGCACAGGGGCCACAGTGTGATGTGCGCTTTTGGAAGGCTGCTCGGAGAAGGGGCACTTTCGGAGAGCTTTCTGCTTTGACCTGTGCTCCTGGCCGAGCTCTAGCTGCTGGGACTCTGAAAGGCTGAATGACTAGGAAAGTGCTTGTGTCCACGCTGTGGATTGAGCACGATCCTTTTTGCAGCAGCGAGAACACACTCGGCCCACTGGGCTCGTGAACGAGCGTTTACCAGACGTCTGCAATTCGGTGCACTGCACACACAAGCCCGGTGCTCCCCGGTTTCTTTCTCCGCCTGCCGTTGTCTGGACAGAAGAGAAGCCCAGCCACGGCATCCTACTCGGCCGCTTTTCGGCGTGTGCACTGCCCGCATACACACGGGTGCTGTGCTCGGCTTTCCCTCGGCTCCAGGCACAAGGGTGCTTTCTCAGTTTTGCAGCGTCCCCGGTTCCCCACGTTGCCCTCGCTCAGCGAAACGTGCCGGGGGAGAAGCACTTGCTGGATGAGTCTTTCCGTGTGCAAGACTTTGAACGCAGCACCACAATCTGGGCCACGAGGAAGCCTTGATGAAGAAGGTGGTTTTGTCCTGGCACCTCTCTCCAGTGCGAGATGCCTGCCGAAGCTCTTTGCCTCTTGCGAGAGTGCGGTGGGCAGCGGGGTAAACTGGAGCCGAGAAGGACCGGGCAGACAGCACCGCCATCCGACGGGTGCTTTGCAGGTTGTGCCGGGGAAAGCGGACTGGCCCTGGCTGGAAGGCGCTGCAGCTAGGCGCTCCCCCAAGTGTCGGAGGCAAAGGCCGCGTGAGCTTGCCGTCCCCGGCACGGCTCTCTGTGCGAGACGTAGCCCAGAAGCTTTCCCTTTCCATTCAGAGCACCAGAGAGGCAGAATGCAGTGGTACGTATTGCTCAGGAGGAAAGGGGCACGGCCCGGCCGCGTTCGGGCAGAAGCAGCGCGCTGGAGCGCTTCGCTGCCGGCACAGAGTTCCGGGCGAGAGGCAGACGACCGGTCCGCCTCCGGGAGAACGAAGGTACGGCGTGCTCGAAAAGGCGAGGAACGAAGCCGCGGAGCACCGGGCTCGGGTGCGCGTCGTCCGGGCTTGCGAGACGAGCGTGGCTGCCACTCTCCTGCCTGCAGAATTCACCTTACAGCCTCAGGAAGGAGGACGACGCGCCACAGTTACTTGTGCTGCTGCTGCTGCCTAGTCCTCTTGCAGAGCTCTGTGGAGGCAAATGCACTTCCCTTCCGTCTCCGAGTTTCGGAGAACACGATGGTAGGGTGCAGCGGAGCAGGGAAGTACAGAAGTGCACCGCTGAGATTGCTGTTGCTTACGTGCAGAAGGCGAAGGTGCAAGCCAGCACTGGCTTTTGCTTCTAGAGCCGTTCTCCAGGAGAGCAGCTGCTGGAGGTTGACAGCGGTAGCTGCGAGGCTGAAAAACAAGGCAGGACGTCGGGCTTAGAAGAAAGGCACAGGGGCCACAGTGTGATGTGCGCTTTTGGAAGGCTGCTCGGAGAAGGGGCACTTTCGGAGAGCTTTCTGCTTTGACCTGTGCTCCTGGCCGAGCTCTAGCTGCTGGGACTCTGAAAGGCTGAATGACTAGGAAAGTGCTTGTGTCCACGCTGTGGATTGAGCACGATCCTTTTTGCAGCAGCGAGAACACACTCGGCCCACTGGGCTCGTGAACGAGCGTTTACCAGACGTCTGCAATTCGGTGCACTGCACACACAAGCCCGGTGCTCCCCGGTTTCTTTCTCCGCCTGCCGTTGTCTGGACAGAAGAGAAGCCCAGCCACGGCATCCTACTCGGCCGCTTTTCGGCGTGTGCACTGCCCGCATACACACGGGTGCTGTGCTCGGCTTTCCCTCGGCTCCAGGCACAAGGGTGCTTTCTCAGTTTTGCAGCGTCCCCGGTTCCCCACGTTGCCCTCGCTCAGCGAAACGTGCCGGGGGAGAAGCACTTGCTGGATGAGTCTTTCCGTGTGCAAGACTTTGAACGCAGCACCACAATCTGGGCCACGAGGAAGCCTTGATGAAGAAGGTGGTTTTGTCCTGGCACCTCTCTCCAGTGCGAGATGCCTGCCGAAGCTCTTTGCCTCTTGCGAGAGTGCGGTGGGCAGCGGGGTAAACTGGAGCCGAGAAGGACCGGGCAGACAGCACCGCCATCCGACGGGTGCTTTGCAGGTTGTGCCGGGGAAAGCGGACTGGCCCTGGCTGGAAGGCGCTGCAGCTAGGCGCTCCCCCAAGTGTCGGAGGCAAAGGCCGCGTGAGCTTGCCGTCCCCGGCACGGCTCTCTGTGCGAGACGTAGCCCAGAAGCTTTCCCTTTCCATTCAGAGCACCAGAGAGGCAGAATGCAGTGGTACGTATTGCTCAGGAGGAAAGGGGCACGGCCCGGCCGCGTTCGGGCAGAAGCAGCGCGCTGGAGCGCTTCGCTGCCGGCACAGAGTTCCGGGCGAGAGGCAGACGACCGGTCCGCCTCCGGGAGAACGAAGGTACGGCGTGCTCGAAAAGGCGAGGAACGAAGCCGCGGAGCACCGGGCTCGGGTGCGCGTCGTCCGGGCTTGCGAGACGAGCGTGGCTGCCACTCTCCTGCCTGCAGAATTCACCTTACAGCCTCAGGAAGGAGGACGACGCGCCACAGTTACTTGTGCTGCTGCTGCTGCCTAGTCCTCTTGCAGAGCTCTGTGGAGGCAAATGCACTTCCCTTCCGTCTCCGAGTTTCGGAGAACACGATGGTAGGGTGCAGCGGAGCAGGGAAGTACAGAAGTGCACCGCTGAGATTGCTGTTGCTTACGTGCAGAAGGCGAAGGTGCAAGCCAGCACTGGCTTTTGCTTCTAGAGCCGTTCTCCAGGAGAGCAGCTGCTGGAGGTTGACGGCGGTAGCTGCGAGGCTGAAAAACAAGGCAGGACGTCGGGCTTAGAAGAAAGGCACAGGGGCCACAGTGTGATGTGCGCTTTTGGAAGGCTGCTCGGAGAAGGGGCACTTTCGGAGAGCTTTCTGCTTTGACCTGTGCTCCTGGCCGAGCTCTAGCTGCTGGGACTCTGAAAGGCTGAATGACTAGGAAAGTGCTTGTGTCCACGCTGTGGATTGAGCACGATCCTTTTTGCAGCAGCGAGAACACACTCGGCCCACTGGGCTCGTGAACGAGCGTTTACCAGACGTCTGCAATTCGGTGCACTGCACACACAAGCCCGGTGCTCCCCGGTTTCTTTCTCCGCCTGCCGTTGTCTGGACAGAAGAGAAGCCCAGCCACGGCATCCTACTCGGCCGCTTTTCGGCGTGTGCACTGCCCGCATACACACGGGTGCTGTGCTCGGCTTTCCCTCGGCTCCAGGCACAAGGGTGCTTTCTCAGTTTTGCAGCGTCCCCGGTTCCCCACGTTGCCCTCGCTCAGCGAAACGTGCCGGGGGAGAAGCACTTGCTGGATGAGTCTTTCCGTGTGCAAGACTTTGAACGCAGCACCACAATCTGGGCCACGAGGAAGCCTTGATGAAGAAGGTGGTTTTGTCCTGGCACCTCTCTCCAGTGCGAGATGCCTGCCGAAGCTCTTTGCCTCTTGCGAGAGTGCGGTGGGCAGCGGGGTAAACTGGAGCCGAGAAGGACCGGGCAGACAGCACCGCCATCCGACGGGTGCTTTGCAGGTTGTGCCGGGGAAAGCGGACTGGCCCTGGCTGGAAGGCGCTGCAGCTAGGCGCTCCCCCAAGTGTCGGAGGCAAAGGCCGCGTGAGCTTGCCGTCCCCGGCACGGCTCTCTGTGCGAGACGTAGCCCAGAAGCTTTCCCTTTCCATTCAGAGCACCAGAGAGGCAGAATGCAGTGGTACGTATTGCTCAGGAGGAAAGGGGCACGGCCCGGCCGCGTTCGGGCAGAAGCAGCGCGCTGGAGCGCTTCGCTGCCGGCACAGAGTTCCGGGCGAGAGGCAGACGACCGGTCCGCCTCCGGGAGAACGAAGGTACGGCGTGCTCGAAAAGGCGAGGAACGAAGCCGCGGAGCACCGGGCTCGGGTGCGCGTCGTCCGGGCTTGCGAGACGAGCGTGGCTGCCACTCTCCTGCCTGCAGAATTCACCTTACAGCCTCAGGAAGGAGGACGACGCGCCACAGTTACTTGTGCTGCTGCTGCTGCCTAGTCCTCTTGCAGAGCTCTGTGGAGGCAAATGCACTTCCCTTCCGTCTCCGAGTTTCGGAGAACACGATGGTAGGGTGCAGCGGAGCAGGGAAGTACAGAAGTGCACCGCTGAGATTGCTGTTGCTTACGTGCAGAAGGCGAAGGTGCAAGCCAGCACTGGCTTTTGCTTCTAGAGCCGTTCTCCAGGAGAGCAGCTGCTGGAGGTTGACAGCGGTAGCTGCGAGGCTGAAAAACAAGGCAGGACGTCGGGCTTAGAAGAAAGGCACAGGGGCCACAGTGTGATGTGCGCTTTTGGAAGGCTGCTCGGAGAAGGGGCACTTTCGGAGAGCTTTCTGCTTTGACCTGTGCTCCTGGCCGAGCTCTAGCTGCTGGGACTCTGAAAGGCTGAATGACTAGGAAAGTGCTTGTGTCCACGCTGTGGATTGAGCACGATCCTTTTTGCAGCAGCGAGAACACACTCGGCCCACTGGGCTCGTGAACGAGCGTTTACCAGACGTCTGCAATTCGGTGCACTGCACACACAAGCCCGGTGCTCCCCGGTTTCTTTCTCCGCCTGCCGTTGTCTGGACAGAAGAGAAGCCCAGCCACGGCATCCTACTCGGCCGCTTTTCGGCGTGTGCACTGCCCGCATACACACGGGTGCTGTGCTCGGCTTTCCCTCGGCTCCAGGCACAAGGGTGCTTTCTCAGTTTTGCAGCGTCCCCGGTTCCCCACGTTGCCCTCGCTCAGCGAAACGTGCCGGGGGAGAAGCACTTGCTGGATGAGTCTTTCCGTGTGCAAGACTTTGAACGCAGCACCACAATCTGGGCCACGAGGAAGCCTTGATGAAGAAGGTGGTTTTGTCCTGGCACCTCTCTCCAGTGCGAGATGCCTGCCGAAGCTCTTTGCCTCTTGCGAGAGTGCGGTGGGCAGCGGGGTAAACTGGAGCCGAGAAGGACCGGGCAGACAGCACCGCCATCCGACGGGTGCTTTGCAGGTTGTGCCGGGGAAAGCGGACTGGCCCTGGCTGGAAGGCGCTGCAGCTAGGCGCTCCCCCAAGTGTCGGAGGCAAAGGCCGCGTGAGCTTGCCGTCCCCGGCACGGCTCTCTGTGCGAGACGTAGCCCAGAAGCTTTCCCTTTCCATTCAGAGCACCAGAGAGGCAGAATGCAGTGGTACGTATTGCTCAGGAGGAAAGGGGCACGGCCCGGCCGCGTTCGGGCAGAAGCAGCGCGCTGGAGCGCTTCGCTGCCGGCACAGAGTTCCGGGCGAGAGGCAGACGACCGGTCCGCCTCCGGGAGAACGAAGGTACGGCGTGCTCGAAAAGGCGAGGAACGAAGCCGCGGAGCACCGGGCTCGGGTGCGCGTCGTCCGGGCTTGCGAGACGAGCGTGGCTGCCACTCTCCTGCCTGCAGAATTCACCTTACAGCCTCAGGAAGGAGGACGACGCGCCACAGTTACTTGTGCTGCTGCTGCTGCCTAGTCCTCTTGCAGAGCTCTGTGGAGGCAAATGCACTTCCCTTCCGTCTCCGAGTTTCGGAGAACACGATGGTAGGGTGCAGCGGAGCAGGGAAGTACAGAAGTGCACCGCTGAGATTGCTGTTGCTTACGTGCAGAAGGCGAAGGTGCAAGCCAGCACTGGCTTTTGCTTCTAGAGCCGTTCTCCAGGAGAGCAGCTGCTGGAGGTTGACAGCGGTAGCTGCGAGGCTGAAAAACAAGGCAGGACGTCGGGCTTAGAAGAAAGGCACAGGGGCCACAGTGTGATGTGCGCTTTTGGAAGGCTGCTCGGAGAAGGGGCACTTTCGGAGAGCTTTCTGCTTTGACCTGTGCTCCTGGCCGAGCTCTAGCTGCTGGGACTCTGAAAGGCTGAATGACTAGGAAAGTGCTTGTGTCCACGCTGTGGATTGAGCACGATCCTTTTTGCAGCAGCGAGAACACACTCGGCCCACTGGGCTCGTGAACGAGCGTTTACCAGACGTCTGCAATTCGGTGCACTGCACACACAAGCCCGGTGCTCCCCGGTTTCTTTCTCCGCCTGCCGTTGTCTGGACAGAAGAGAAGCCCAGCCACGGCATCCTACTCGGCCGCTTTTCGGCGTGTGCACTGCCCGCATACACACGGGTGCTGTGCTCGGCTTTCCCTCGGCTCCAGGCACAAGGGTGCTTTCTCAGTTTTGCAGCGTCCCCGGTTCCCCACGTTGCCCTCGCTCAGCGAAACGTGCCGGGGGAGAAGCACTTGCTGGATGAGTCTTTCCGTGTGCAAGACTTTGAACGCAGCACCACAATCTGGGCCACGAGGAAGCCTTGATGAAGAAGGTGGTTTTGTCCTGGCACCTCTCTCCAGTGCGAGATGCCTGCCGAAGCTCTTTGCCTCTTGCGAGAGTGCGGTGGGCAGCGGGGTAAACTGGAGCCGAGAAGGACCGGGCAGACAGCACCGCCATCCGACGGGTGCTTTGCAGGTTGTGCCGGGGAAAGCGGACTGGCCCTGGCTGGAAGGCGCTGCAGCTAGGCGCTCCCCCAAGTGTCGGAGGCAAAGGCCGCGTGAGCTTGCCGTCCCCGGCACGGCTCTCTGTGCGAGACGTAGCCCAGAAGCTTTCCCTTTCCATTCAGAGCACCAGAGAGGCAGAATGCAGTGGTACGTATTGCTCAGGAGGAAAGGGGCACGGCCCGGCCGCGTTCGGGCAGAAGCAGCGCGCTGGAGCGCTTCGCTGCCGGCACAGAGTTCCGGGCGAGAGGCAGACGACCGGTCCGCCTCCGGGAGAACGAAGGTACGGCGTGCTCGAAAAGGCGAGGAACGAAGCCGCGGAGCACCGGGCTCGGGTGCGCGTCGTCCGGGCTTGCGAGACGAGCGTGGCTGCCACTCTCCTGCCTGCAGAATTCACCTTACAGCCTCAGGAAGGAGGACGACGCGCCACAGTTACTTGTGCTGCTGCTGCTGCCTAGTCCTCTTGCAGAGCTCTGTGGAGGCAAATGCACTTCCCTTCCGTCTCCGAGTTTCGGAGAACACGATGGTAGGGTGCAGCGGAGCAGGGAAGTACAGAAGTGCACCGCTGAGATTGCTGTTGCTTACGTGCAGAAGGCGAAGGTGCAAGCCAGCACTGGCTTTTGCTTCTAGAGCCGTTCTCCAGGAGAGCAGCTGCTGGAGGTTGACAGCGGTAGCTGCGAGGCTGAAAAACAAGGCAGGACGTCGGGCTTAGAAGAAAGGCACAGGGGCCACAGTGTGATGTGCGCTTTTGGAAGGCTGCTCGGAGAAGGGGCACTTTCGGAGAGCTTTCTGCTTTGACCTGTGCTCCTGGCCGAGCTCTAGCCGCTGGGACTCTGAAAGGCTGAATGACTAGGAAAGTGCTTGTGTCCACGCTGTGGATTGAGCACGATCCTTTTTGCAGCAGCGAGAACACACTCGGCCCACTGGGCTCGTGAACGAGCGTTTACCAGACGTCTGCAATTCGGTGCACTGCACACACAAGCCCGGTGCTCCCCGGTTTCTTTCTCCGCCTGCCGTTGTCTGGACAGAAGAGAAGCCCAGCCACGGCATCCTACTCGGCCGCTTTTCGGCGTGTGCACTGCCCGCATACACACGGGTGCTGTGCTCGGCTTTCCCTCGGCTCCAGGCACAAGGGTGCTTTCTCAGTTTTGCAGCGTCCCCGGTTCCCCACGTTGCCCTCGCTCAGCGAAACGTGCCGGGGGAGAAGCACTTGCTGGATGAGTCTTTCCGTGTGCAAGACTTTGAACGCAGCACCACAATCTGGGCCACGAGGAAGCCTTGATGAAGAAGGTGGTTTTGTCCTGGCACCTCTCTCCAGTGCGAGATGCCTGCCGAAGCTCTTTGCCTCTTGCGAGAGTGCGGTGGGCAGCGGGGTAAACTGGAGCCGAGAAGGACCGGGCAGACAGCACCGCCATCCGACGGGTGCTTTGCAGGTTGTGCCGGGGAAAGCGGACTGGCCCTGGCTGGAAGGCGCTGCAGCTAGGCGCTCCCCCAAGTGTCGGAGGCAAAGGCCGCGTGAGCTTGCCGTCCCCGGCACGGCTCTCTGTGCGAGACGTAGCCCAGAAGCTTTCCCTTTCCATTCAGAGCACCAGAGAGGCAGAATGCAGTGGTACGTATTGCTCAGGAGGAAAGGGGCACGGCCCGGCCGCGTTCGGGCAGAAGCAGCGCGCTGGAGCGCTTCGCTGCCGGCACAGAGTTCCGGGCGAGAGGCAGACGACCGGTCCGCCTCCGGGAGAACGAAGGTACGGCGTGCTCGAAAAGGCGAGGAACGAAGCCGCGGAGCACCGGGCTCGGGTGCGCGTCGTCCGGGCTTGCGAGACGAGCGTGGCTGCCACTCTCCTGCCTGCAGAATTCACCTTACAGCCTCAGGAAGGAGGACGACGCGCCACAGTTACTTGTGCTGCTGCTGCTGCCTAGTCCTCTTGCAGAGCTCTGTGGAGGCAAATGCACTTCCCTTCCGTCTCCGAGTTTCGGAGAACACGATGGTAGGGTGCAGCGGAGCAGGGAAGTACAGAAGTGCACCGCTGAGATTGCTGTTGCTTACGTGCAGAAGGCGAAGGTGCAAGCCAGCACTGGCTTTTGCTTCTAGAGCCGTTCTCCAGGAGAGCAGCTGCTGGAGGTTGACAGCGGTAGCTGCGAGGCTGAAAAACAAGGCAGGACGTCGGGCTTAGAAGAAAGGCACAGGGGCCACAGTGTGATGTGCGCTTTTGGAAGGCTGCTCGGAGAAGGGGCACTTTCGGAGAGCTTTCTGCTTTGACCTGTGCTCCTGGCCGAGCTCTAGCTGCTGGGACTCTGAAAGGCTGAATGACTAGGAAAGTGCTTGTGTCCACGCTGTGGATTGAGCACGATCCTTTTTGCAGCAGCGAGAACACACTCGGCCCACTGGGCTCGTGAACGAGCGTTTACCAGACGTCTGCAATTCGGTGCACTGCACACACAAGCCCGGTGCTCCCCGGTTTCTTTCTCCGCCTGCCGTTGTCTGGACAGAAGAGAAGCCCAGCCACGGCATCCTACTCGGCCGCTTTTCGGCGTGTGCACTGCCCGCATACACACGGGTGCTGTGCTCGGCTTTCCCTCGGCTCCAGGCACAAGGGTGCTTTCTCAGTTTTGCAGCGTCCCCGGTTCCCCACGTTGCCCTCGCTCAGCGAAACGTGCCGGGGGAGAAGCACTTGCTGGATGAGTCTTTCCGTGTGCAAGACTTTGAACGCAGCACCACAATCTGGGCCACGAGGAAGCCTTGATGAAGAAGGTGGTTTTGTCCTGGCACCTCTCTCCAGTGCGAGATGCCTGCCGAAGCTCTTTGCCTCTTGCGAGAGTGCGGTGGGCAGCGGGGTAAACTGGAGCCGAGAAGGACCGGGCAGACAGCACCGCCATCCGACGGGTGCTTTGCAGGTTGTGCCGGGGAAAGCGGACTGGCCCTGGCTGGAAGGCGCTGCAGCTAGGCGCTCCCCCAAGTGTCGGAGGCAAAGGCCGCGTGAGCTTGCCGTCCCCGGCACGGCTCTCTGTGCGAGACGTAGCCCAGAAGCTTTCCCTTTCCATTCAGAGCACCAGAGAGGCAGAATGCAGTGGTACGTATTGCTCAGGAGGAAAGGGGCACGGCCCGGCCGCGTTCGGGCAGAAGCAGCGCGCTGGAGCGCTTCGCTGCCGGCACAGAGTTCCGGGCGAGAGGCAGACGACCGGTCCGCCTCCGGGAGAACGAAGGTACGGCGTGCTCGAAAAGGCGAGGAACGAAGCCGCGGAGCACCGGGCTCGGGTGCGCGTCGTCCGGGCTTGCGAGACGAGCGTGGCTGCCACTCTCCTGCCTGCAGAATTCACCTTACAGCCTCAGGAAGGAGGACGACGCGCCACAGTTACTTGTGCTGCTGCTGCTGCCTAGTCCTCTTGCAGAGCTCTGTGGAGGCAAATGCACTTCCCTTCCGTCTCCGAGTTTCGGAGAACACGATGGTAGGGTGCAGCGGAGCAGGGAAGTACAGAAGTGCACCGCTGAGATTGCTGTTGCTTACGTGCAGAAGGCGAAGGTGCAAGCCAGCACTGGCTTTTGCTTCTAGAGCCGTTCTCCAGGAGAGCAGCTGCTGGAGGTTGACAGCGGTAGCTGCGAGGCTGAAAAACAAGGCAGGACGTCGGGCTTAGAAGAAAGGCACAGGGGCCACAGTGTGATGTGCGCTTTTGGAAGGCTGCTCGGAGAAGGGGCACTTTCGGAGAGCTTTCTGCTTTGACCTGTGCTCCTGGCCGAGCTCTAGCTGCTGGGACTCTGAAAGGCTGAATGACTAGGAAAGTGCTTGTGTCCACGCTGTGGATTGAGCACGATCCTTTTTGCAGCAGCGAGAACACACTCGGCCCACTGGGCTCGTGAACGAGCGTTTACCAGACGTCTGCAATTCGGTGCACTGCACACACAAGCCCGGTGCTCCCCGGTTTCTTTCTCCGCCTGCCGTTGTCTGGACAGAAGAGAAGCCCAGCCACGGCATCCTACTCGGCCGCTTTTCGGCGTGTGCACTGCCCGCATACACACGGGTGCTGTGCTCGGCTTTCCCTCGGCTCCAGGCACAAGGGTGCTTTCTCAGTTTTGCAGCGTCCCCGGTTCCCCACGTTGCCCTCGCTCAGCGAAACGTGCCGGGGGAGAAGCACTTGCTGGATGAGTCTTTCCGTGTGCAAGACTTTGAACGCAGCACCACAATCTGGGCCACGAGGAAGCCTTGATGAAGAAGGTGGTTTTGTCCTGGCACCTCTCTCCAGTGCGAGATGCCTGCCGAAGCTCTTTGCCTCTTGCGAGAGTGCGGTGGGCAGCGGGGTAAACTGGAGCCGAGAAGGACCGGGCAGACAGCACCGCCATCCGACGGGTGCTTTGCAGGTTGTGCCGGGGAAAGCGGACTGGCCCTGGCTGGAAGGCGCTGCAGCTAGGCGCTCCCCCAAGTGTCGGAGGCAAAGGCCGCGTGAGCTTGCCGTCCCCGGCACGGCTCTCTGTGCGAGACGTAGCCCAGAAGCTTTCCCTTTCCATTCAGAGCACCAGAGAGGCAGAATGCAGTGGTACGTATTGCTCAGGAGGAAAGGGGCACGGCCCGGCCGCGTTCGGGCAGAAGCAGCGCGCTGGAGCGCTTCGCTGCCGGCACAGAGTTCCGGGCGAGAGGCAGACGACCGGTCCGCCTCCGGGAGAACGAAGGTACGGCGTGCTCGAAAAGGCGAGGAACGAAGCCGCGGAGCACCGGGCTCGGGTGCGCGTCGTCCGGGCTTGCGAGACGAGCGTGGCTGCCACTCTCCTGCCTGCAGAATTCACCTTACAGCCTCAGGAAGGAGGACGACGCGCCACAGTTACTTGTGCTGCTGCTGCTGCCTAGTCCTCTTGCAGAGCTCTGTGGAGGCAAATGCACTTCCCTTCCGTCTCCGAGTTTCGGAGAACACGATGGTAGGGTGCAGCGGAGCAGGGAAGTACAGAAGTGCACCGCTGAGATTGCTGTTGCTTACGTGCAGAAGGCGAAGGTGCAAGCCAGCACTGGCTTTTGCTTCTAGAGCCGTTCTCCAGGAGAGCAGCTGCTGGAGGTTGACAGCGGTAGCTGCGAGGCTGAAAAACAAGGCAGGACGTCGGGCTTAGAAGAAAGGCACAGGGGCCACAGTGTGATGTGCGCTTTTGGAAGGCTGCTCGGAGAAGGGGCACTTTCGGAGAGCTTTCTGCTTTGACCTGTGCTCCTGGCCGAGCTCTAGCTGCTGGGACTCTGAAAGGCTGAATGACTAGGAAAGTGCTTGTGTCCACGCTGTGGATTGAGCACGATCCTTTTTGCAGCAGCGAGAACACACTCGGCCCACTGGGCTCGTGAACGAGCGTTTACCAGACGTCTGCAATTCGGTGCACTGCACACACAAGCCCGGTGCTCCCCGGTTTCTTTCTCCGCCTGCCGTTGTCTGGACAGAAGAGAAGCCCAGCCACGGCATCCTACTCGGCCGCTTTTCGGCGTGTGCACTGCCCGCATACACACGGGTGCTGTGCTCGGCTTTCCCTCGGCTCCAGGCACAAGGGTGCTTTCTCAGTTTTGCAGCGTCCCCGGTTCCCCACGTTGCCCTCGCTCAGCGAAACGTGCCGGGGGAGAAGCACTTGCTGGATGAGTCTTTCCGTGTGCAAGACTTTGAACGCAGCACCACAATCTGGGCCACGAGGAAGCCTTGATGAAGAAGGTGGTTTTGTCCTGGCACCTCTCTCCAGTGCGAGATGCCTGCCGAAGCTCTTTGCCTCTTGCGAGAGTGCGGTGGGCAGCGGGGTAAACTGGAGCCGAGAAGGACCGGGCAGACAGCACCGCCATCCGACGGGTGCTTTGCAGGTTGTGCCGGGGAAAGCGGACTGGCCCTGGCTGGAAGGCGCTGCAGCTAGGCGCTCCCCCAAGTGTCGGAGGCAAAGGCCGCGTGAGCTTGCCGTCCCCGGCACGGCTCTCTGTGCGAGACGTAGCCCAGAAGCTTTCCCTTTCCATTCAGAGCACCAGAGAGGCAGAATGCAGTGGTACGTATTGCTCAGGAGGAAAGGGGCACGGCCCGGCCGCGTTCGGGCAGAAGCAGCGCGCTGGAGCGCTTCGCTGCCGGCACAGAGTTCCGGGCGAGAGGCAGACGACCGGTCCGCCTCCGGGAGAACGAAGGTACGGCGTGCTCGAAAAGGCGAGGAACGAAGCCGCGGAGCACCGGGCTCGGGTGCGCGTCGTCCGGGCTTGCGAGACGAGCGTGGCTGCCACTCTCCTGCCTGCAGAATTCACCTTACAGCCTCAGGAAGGAGGACGACGCGCCACAGTTACTTGTGCTGCTGCTGCTGCCTAGTCCTCTTGCAGAGCTCTGTGGAGGCAAATGCACTTCCCTTCCGTCTCCGAGTTTCGGAGAACACGATGGTAGGGTGCAGCGGAGCAGGGAAGTACAGAAGTGCACCGCTGAGATTGCTGTTGCTTACGTGCAGAAGGCGAAGGTGCAAGCCAGCACTGGCTTTTGCTTCTAGAGCCGTTCTCCAGGAGAGCAGCTGCTGGAGGTTGACAGCGGTAGCTGCGAGGCTGAAAAACAAGGCAGGACGTCGGGCTTAGAAGAAAGGCACAGGGGCCACAGTGTGATGTGCGCTTTTGGAAGGCTGCTCGGAGAAGGGGCACTTTCGGAGAGCTTTCTGCTTTGACCTGTGCTCCTGGCCGAGCTCTAGCTGCTGGGACTCTGAAAGGCTGAATGACTAGGAAAGTGCTTGTGTCCACGCTGTGGATTGAGCACGATCCTTTTTGCAGCAGCGAGAACACACTCGGCCCACTGGGCTCGTGAACGAGCGTTTACCAGACGTCTGCAATTCGGTGCACTGCACACACAAGCCCGGTGCTCCCCGGTTTCTTTCTCCGCCTGCCGTTGTCTGGACAGAAGAGAAGCCCAGCCACGGCATCCTACTCGGCCGCTTTTCGGCGTGTGCACTGCCCGCATACACACGGGTGCTGTGCTCGGCTTTCCCTCGGCTCCAGGCACAAGGGTGCTTTCTCAGTTTTGCAGCGTCCCCGGTTCCCCACGTTGCCCTCGCTCAGCGAAACGTGCCGGGGGAGAAGCACTTGCTGGATGAGTCTTTCCGTGTGCAAGACTTTGAACGCAGCACCACAATCTGGGCCACGAGGAAGCCTTGATGAAGAAGGTGGTTTTGTCCTGGCACCTCTCTCCAGTGCGAGATGCCTGCCGAAGCTCTTTGCCTCTTGCGAGAGTGCGGTGGGCAGCGGGGTAAACTGGAGCCGAGAAGGACCGGGCAGACAGCACCGCCATCCGACGGGTGCTTTGCAGGTTGTGCCGGGGAAAGCGGACTGGCCCTGGCTGGAAGGCGCTGCAGCTAGGCGCTCCCCCAAGTGTCGGAGGCAAAGGCCGCGTGAGCTTGCCGTCCCCGGCACGGCTCTCTGTGCGAGACGTAGCCCAGAAGCTTTCCCTTTCCATTCAGAGCACCAGAGAGGCAGAATGCAGTGGTACGTATTGCTCAGGAGGAAAGGGGCACGGCCCGGCCGCGTTCGGGCAGAAGCAGCGCGCTGGAGCGCTTCGCTGCCGGCACAGAGTTCCGGGCGAGAGGCAGACGACCGGTCCGCCTCCGGGAGAACGAAGGTACGGCGTGCTCGAAAAGGCGAGGAACGAAGCCGCGGAGCACCGGGCTCGGGTGCGCGTCGTCCGGGCTTGCGAGACGAGCGTGGCTGCCACTCTCCTGCCTGCAGAATTCACCTTACAGCCTCAGGAAGGAGGACGACGCGCCACAGTTACTTGTGCTGCTGCTGCTGCCTAGTCCTCTTGCAGAGCTCTGTGGAGGCAAATGCACTTCCCTTCCGTCTCCGAGTTTCGGAGAACACGATGGTAGGGTGCAGCGGAGCAGGGAAGTACAGAAGTGCACCGCTGAGATTGCTGTTGCTTACGTGCAGAAGGCGAAGGTGCAAGCCAGCACTGGCTTTTGCTTCTAGAGCCGTTCTCCAGGAGAGCAGCTGCTGGAGGTTGACAGCGGTAGCTGCGAGGCTGAAAAACAAGGCAGGACGTCGGGCTTAGAAGAAAGGCACAGGGGCCACAGTGTGATGTGCGCTTTTGGAAGGCTGCTCGGAGAAGGGGCACTTTCGGAGAGCTTTCTGCTTTGACCTGTGCTCCTGGCCGAGCTCTAGCTGCTGGGACTCTGAAAGGCTGAATGACTAGGAAAGTGCTTGTGTCCACGCTGTGGATTGAGCACGATCCTTTTTGCAGCAGCGAGAACACACTCGGCCCACTGGGCTCGTGAACGAGCGTTTACCAGACGTCTGCAATTCGGTGCACTGCACACACAAGCCCGGTGCTCCCCGGTTTCTTTCTCCGCCTGCCGTTGTCTGGACAGAAGAGAAGCCCAGCCACGGCATCCTACTCGGCCGCTTTTCGGCGTGTGCACTGCCCGCATACACACGGGTGCTGTGCTCGGCTTTCCCTCGGCTCCAGGCACAAGGGTGCTTTCTCAGTTTTGCAGCGTCCCCGGTTCCCCACGTTGCCCTCGCTCAGCGAAACGTGCCGGGGGAGAAGCACTTGCTGGATGAGTCTTTCCGTGTGCAAGACTTTGAACGCAGCACCACAATCTGGGCCACGAGGAAGCCTTGATGAAGAAGGTGGTTTTGTCCTGGCACCTCTCTCCAGTGCGAGATGCCTGCCGAAGCTCTTTGCCTCTTGCGAGAGTGCGGTGGGCAGCGGGGTAAACTGGAGCCGAGAAGGACCGGGCAGACAGCACCGCCATCCGACGGGTGCTTTGCAGGTTGTGCCGGGGAAAGCGGACTGGCCCTGGCTGGAAGGCGCTGCAGCTAGGCGCTCCCCCAAGTGTCGGAGGCAAAGGCCGCGTGAGCTTGCCGTCCCCGGCACGGCTCTCTGTGCGAGACGTAGCCCAGAAGCTTTCCCTTTCCATTCAGAGCACCAGAGAGGCAGAATGCAGTGGTACGTATTGCTCAGGAGGAAAGGGGCACGGCCCGGCCGCGTTCGGGCAGAAGCAGCGCGCTGGAGCGCTTCGCTGCCGGCACAGAGTTCCGGGCGAGAGGCAGACGACCGGTCCGCCTCCGGGAGAACGAAGGTACGGCGTGCTCGAAAAGGCGAGGAACGAAGCCGCGGAGCACCGGGCTCGGGTGCGCGTCGTCCGGGCTTGCGAGACGAGCGTGGCTGCCACTCTCCTGCCTGCAGAATTCACCTTACAGCCTCAGGAAGGAGGACGACGCGCCACAGTTACTTGTGCTGCTGCTGCTGCCTAGTCCTCTTGCAGAGCTCTGTGGAGGCAAATGCACTTCCCTTCCGTCTCCGAGTTTCGGAGAACACGATGGTAGGGTGCAGCGGAGCAGGGAAGTACAGAAGTGCACCGCTGAGATTGCTGTTGCTTACGTGCAGAAGGCGAAGGTGCAAGCCAGCACTGGCTTTTGCTTCTAGAGCCGTTCTCCAGGAGAGCAGCTGCTGGAGGTTGACAGCGGTAGCTGCGAGGCTGAAAAACAAGGCAGGACGTCGGGCTTAGAAGAAAGGCACAGGGGCCACAGTGTGATGTGCGCTTTTGGAAGGCTGCTCGGAGAAGGGGCACTTTCGGAGAGCTTTCTGCTTTGACCTGTGCTCCTGGCCGAGCTCTAGCTGCTGGGACTCTGAAAGGCTGAATGACTAGGAAAGTGCTTGTGTCCACGCTGTGGATTGAGCACGATCCTTTTTGCAGCAGCGAGAACACACTCGGCCCACTGGGCTCGTGAACGAGCGTTTACCAGACGTCTGCAATTCGGTGCACTGCACACACAAGCCCGGTGCTCCCCGGTTTCTTTCTCCGCCTGCCGTTGTCTGGACAGAAGAGAAGCCCAGCCACGGCATCCTACTCGGCCGCTTTTCGGCGTGTGCACTGCCCGCATACACACGGGTGCTGTGCTCGGCTTTCCCTCGGCTCCAGGCACAAGGGTGCTTTCTCAGTTTTGCAGCGTCCCCGGTTCCCCACGTTGCCCTCGCTCAGCGAAACGTGCCGGGGGAGAAGCACTTGCTGGATGAGTCTTTCCGTGTGCAAGACTTTGAACGCAGCACCACAATCTGGGCCACGAGGAAGCCTTGATGAAGAAGGTGGTTTTGTCCTGGCACCTCTCTCCAGTGCGAGATGCCTGCCGAAGCTCTTTGCCTCTTGCGAGAGTGCGGTGGGCAGCGGGGTAAACTGGAGCCGAGAAGGACCGGGCAGACAGCACCGCCATCCGACGGGTGCTTTGCAGGTTGTGCCGGGGAAAGCGGACTGGCCCTGGCTGGAAGGCGCTGCAGCTAGGCGCTCCCCCAAGTGTCGGAGGCAAAGGCCGCGTGAGCTTGCCGTCCCCGGCACGGCTCTCTGTGCGAGACGTAGCCCAGAAGCTTTCCCTTTCCATTCAGAGCACCAGAGAGGCAGAATGCAGTGGTACGTATTGCTCAGGAGGAAAGGGGCACGGCCCGGCCGCGTTCGGGCAGAAGCAGCGCGCTGGAGCGCTTCGCTGCCGGCACAGAGTTCCGGGCGAGAGGCAGACGACCGGTCCGCCTCCGGGAGAACGAAGGTACGGCGTGCTCGAAAAGGCGAGGAACGAAGCCGCGGAGCACCGGGCTCGGGTGCGCGTCGTCCGGGCTTGCGAGACGAGCGTGGCTGCCACTCTCCTGCCTGCAGAATTCACCTTACAGCCTCAGGAAGGAGGACGACGCGCCACAGTTACTTGTGCTGCTGCTGCTGCCTAGTCCTCTTGCAGAGCTCTGTGGAGGCAAATGCACTTCCCTTCCGTCTCCGAGTTTCGGAGAACACGATGGTAGGGTGCAGCGGAGCAGGGAAGTACAGAAGTGCACCGCTGAGATTGCTGTTGCTTACGTGCAGAAGGCGAAGGTGCAAGCCAGCACTGGCTTTTGCTTCTAGAGCCGTTCTCCAGGAGAGCAGCTGCTGGAGGTTGACAGCGGTAGCTGCGAGGCTGAAAAACAAGGCAGGACGTCGGGCTTAGAAGAAAGGCACAGGGGCCACAGTGTGATGTGCGCTTTTGGAAGGCTGCTCGGAGAAGGGGCACTTTCGGAGAGCTTTCTGCTTTGACCTGTGCTCCTGGCCGAGCTCTAGCTGCTGGGACTCTGAAAGGCTGAATGACTAGGAAAGTGCTTGTGTTCACGCTGTGGATTGAGCACGATCCTTTTTGCAGCAGCGAGAACACACTCGGCCCACTGGGCTCGTGAACGAGCGTTTACCAGACGTCTGCAATTCGGTGCACTGCACACACAAGCCCGGTGCTCCCCGGTTTCTTTCTCCGCCTGCCGTTGTCTGGACAGAAGAGAAGCCCAGCCACGGCATCCTACTCGGCCGCTTTTCGGCGTGTGCACTGCCCGCATACACACGGGTGCTGTGCTCGGCTTTCCCTCGGCTCCAGGCACAAGGGTGCTTTCTCAGTTTTGCAGCGTCCCCGGTTCCCCACGTTGCCCTCGCTCAGCGAAACGTGCCGGGGGAGAAGCACTTGCTGGATGAGTCTTTCCGTGTGCAAGACTTTGAACGCAGCACCACAATCTGGGCCACGAGGAAGCCTTGATGAAGAAGGTGGTTTTGTCCTGGCACCTCTCTCCAGTGCGAGATGCCTGCCGAAGCTCTTTGCCTCTTGCGAGAGTGCGGTGGGCAGCGGGGTAAACTGGAGCCGAGAAGGACCGGGCAGACAGCACCGCCATCCGACGGGTGCTTTGCAGGTTGTGCCGGGGAAAGCGGACTGGCCCTGGCTGGAAGGCGCTGCAGCTAGGCGCTCCCCCAAGTGTCGGAGGCAAAGGCCGCGTGAGCTTGCCGTCCCCGGCACGGCTCTCTGTGCGAGACGTAGCCCAGAAGCTTTCCCTTTCCATTCAGAGCACCAGAGAGGCAGAATGCAGTGGTACGTATTGCTCAGGAGGAAAGGGGCACGGCCCGGCCGCGTTCGGGCAGAAGCAGCGCGCTGGAGCGCTTCGCTGCCGGCACAGAGTTCCGGGCGAGAGGCAGACGACCGGTCCGCCTCCGGGAGAACGAAGGTACGGCGTGCTCGAAAAGGCGAGGAACGAAGCCGCGGAGCACCGGGCTCGGGTGCGCGTCGTCCGGGCTTGCGAGACGAGCGTGGCTGCCACTCTCCTGCCTGCAGAATTCACCTTACAGCCTCAGGAAGGAGGACGACGCGCCACAGTTACTTGTGCTGCTGCTGCTGCCTAGTCCTCTTGCAGAGCTCTGTGGAGGCAAATGCACTTCCCTTCCGTCTCCGAGTTTCGGAGAACACGATGGTAGGGTGCAGCGGAGCAGGGAAGTACAGAAGTGCACCGCTGAGATTGCTGTTGCTTACGTGCAGAAGGCGAAGGTGCAAGCCAGCACTGGCTTTTGCTTCTAGAGCCGTTCTCCAGGAGAGCAGCTGCTGGAGGTTGACAGCGGTAGCTGCGAGGCTGAAAAACAAGGCAGGACGTCGGGCTTAGAAGAAAGGCACAGGGGCCACAGTGTGATGTGCGCTTTTGGAAGGCTGCTCGGAGAAGGGGCACTTTCGGAGAGCTTTCTGCTTTGACCTGTGCTCCTGGCCGAGCTCTAGCTGCTGGGACTCTGAAAGGCTGAATGACTAGGAAAGTGCTTGTGTCCACGCTGTGGATTGAGCACGATCCTTTTTGCAGCAGCGAGAACACACTCGGCCCACTGGGCTCGTGAACGAGCGTTTACCAGACGTCTGCAATTCGGTGCACTGCACACACAAGCCCGGTGCTCCCCGGTTTCTTTCTCCGCCTGCCGTTGTCTGGACAGAAGAGAAGCCCAGCCACGGCATCCTACTCGGCCGCTTTTCGGCGTGTGCACTGCCCGCATACACACGGGTGCTGTGCTCGGCTTTCCCTCGGCTCCAGGCACAAGGGTGCTTTCTCAGTTTTGCAGCGTCCCCGGTTCCCCACGTTGCCCTCGCTCAGCGAAACGTGCCGGGGGAGAAGCACTTGCTGGATGAGTCTTTCCGTGTGCAAGACTTTGAACGCAGCACCACAATCTGGGCCACGAGGAAGCCTTGATGAAGAAGGTGGTTTTGTCCTGGCACCTCTCTCCAGTGCGAGATGCCTGCCGAAGCTCTTTGCCTCTTGCGAGAGTGCGGTGGGCAGCGGGGTAAACTGGAGCCGAGAAGGACCGGGCAGACAGCACCGCCATCCGACGGGTGCTTTGCAGGTTGTGCCGGGGAAAGCGGACTGGCCCTGGCTGGAAGGCGCTGCAGCTAGGCGCTCCCCCAAGTGTCGGAGGCAAAGGCCGCGTGAGCTTGCCGTCCCCGGCACGGCTCTCTGTGCGAGACGTAGCCCAGAAGCTTTCCCTTTCCATTCAGAGCACCAGAGAGGCAGAATGCAGTGGTACGTATTGCTCAGGAGGAAAGGGGCACGGCCCGGCCGCGTTCGGGCAGAAGCAGCGCGCTGGAGCGCTTCGCTGCCGGCACAGAGTTCCGGGCGAGAGGCAGACGACCGGTCCGCCTCCGGGAGAACGAAGGTACGGCGTGCTCGAAAAGGCGAGGAACGAAGCCGCGGAGCACCGGGCTCGGGTGCGCGTCGTCCGGGCTTGCGAGACGAGCGTGGCTGCCACTCTCCTGCCTGCAGAATTCACCTTACAGCCTCAGGAAGGAGGACGACGCGCCACAGTTACTTGTGCTGCTGCTGCTGCCTAGTCCTCTTGCAGAGCTCTGTGGAGGCAAATGCACTTCCCTTCCGTCTCCGAGTTTCGGAGAACACGATGGTAGGGTGCAGCGGAGCAGGGAAGTACAGAAGTGCACCGCTGAGATTGCTGTTGCTTACGTGCAGAAGGCGAAGGTGCAAGCCAGCACTGGCTTTTGCTTCTAGAGCCGTTCTCCAGGAGAGCAGCTGCTGGAGGTTGACAGCGGTAGCTGCGAGGCTGAAAAACAAGGCAGGACGTCGGGCTTAGAAGAAAGGCACAGGGGCCACAGTGTGATGTGCGCTTTTGGAAGGCTGCTCGGAGAAGGGGCACTTTCGGAGAGCTTTCTGCTTTGACCTGTGCTCCTGGCCGAGCTCTAGCCGCTGGGACTCTGAAAGGCTGAATGACTAGGAAAGTGCTTGTGTCCACGCTGTGGATTGAGCACGATCCTTTTTGCAGCAGCGAGAACACACTCGGCCCACTGGGCTCGTGAACGAGCGTTTACCAGACGTCTGCAATTCGGTGCACTGCACACACAAGCCCGGTGCTCCCCGGTTTCTTTCTCCGCCTGCCGTTGTCTGGACAGAAGAGAAGCCCAGCCACGGCATCCTACTCGGCCGCTTTTCGGCGTGTGCACTGCCCGCATACACACGGGTGCTGTGCTCGGCTTTCCCTCGGCTCCAGGCACAAGGGTGCTTTCTCAGTTTTGCAGCGTCCCCGGTTCCCCACGTTGCCCTCGCTCAGCGAAACGTGCCGGGGGAGAAGCACTTGCTGGATGAGTCTTTCCGTGTGCAAGACTTTGAACGCAGCACCACAATCTGGGCCACGAGGAAGCCTTGATGAAGAAGGTGGTTTTGTCCTGGCACCTCTCTCCAGTGCGAGATGCCTGCCGAAGCTCTTTGCCTCTTGCGAGAGTGCGGTGGGCAGCGGGGTAAACTGGAGCCGAGAAGGACCGGGCAGACAGCACCGCCATCCGACGGGTGCTTTGCAGGTTGTGCCGGGGAAAGCGGACTGGCCCTGGCTGGAAGGCGCTGCAGCTAGGCGCTCCCCCAAGTGTCGGAGGCAAAGGCCGCGTGAGCTTGCCGTCCCCGGCACGGCTCTCTGTGCGAGACGTAGCCCAGAAGCTTTCCCTTTCCATTCAGAGCACCAGAGAGGCAGAATGCAGTGGTACGTATTGCTCAGGAGGAAAGGGGCACGGCCCGGCCGCGTTCGGGCAGAAGCAGCGCGCTGGAGCGCTTCGCTGCCGGCACAGAGTTCCGGGCGAGAGGCAGACGACCGGTCCGCCTCCGGGAGAACGAAGGTACGGCGTGCTCGAAAAGGCGAGGAACGAAGCCGCGGAGCACCGGGCTCGGGTGCGCGTCGTCCGGGCTTGCGAGACGAGCGTGGCTGCCACTCTCCTGCCTGCAGAATTCACCTTACAGCCTCAGGAAGGAGGACGACGCGCCACAGTTACTTGTGCTGCTGCTGCTGCCTAGTCCTCTTGCAGAGCTCTGTGGAGGCAAATGCACTTCCCTTCCGTCTCCGAGTTTCGGAGAACACGATGGTAGGGTGCAGCGGAGCAGGGAAGTACAGAAGTGCACCGCTGAGATTGCTGTTGCTTACGTGCAGAAGGCGAAGGTGCAAGCCAGCACTGGCTTTTGCTTCTAGAGCCGTTCTCCAGGAGAGCAGCTGCTGGAGGTTGACAGCGGTAGCTGCGAGGCTGAAAAACAAGGCAGGACGTCGGGCTTAGAAGAAAGGCACAGGGGCCACAGTGTGATGTGCGCTTTTGGAAGGCTGCTCGGAGAAGGGGCACTTTCGGAGAGCTTTCTGCTTTGACCTGTGCTCCTGGCCGAGCTCTAGCTGCTGGGACTCTGAAAGGCTGAATGACTAGGAAAGTGCTTGTGTCCACGCTGTGGATTGAGCACGATCCTTTTTGCAGCAGCGAGAACACACTCGGCCCACTGGGCTCGTGAACGAGCGTTTACCAGACGTCTGCAATTCGGTGCACTGCACACACAAGCCCGGTGCTCCCCGGTTTCTTTCTCCGCCTGCCGTTGTCTGGACAGAAGAGAAGCCCAGCCACGGCATCCTACTCGGCCGCTTTTCGGCGTGTGCACTGCCCGCATACACACGGGTGCTGTGCTCGGCTTTCCCTCGGCTCCAGGCACAAGGGTGCTTTCTCAGTTTTGCAGCGTCCCCGGTTCCCCACGTTGCCCTCGCTCAGCGAAACGTGCCGGGGGAGAAGCACTTGCTGGATGAGTCTTTCCGTGTGCAAGACTTTGAACGCAGCACCACAATCTGGGCCACGAGGAAGCCTTGATGAAGAAGGTGGTTTTGTCCTGGCACCTCTCTCCAGTGCGAGATGCCTGCCGAAGCTCTTTGCCTCTTGCGAGAGTGCGGTGGGCAGCGGGGTAAACTGGAGCCGAGAAGGACCGGGCAGACAGCACCGCCATCCGACGGGTGCTTTGCAGGTTGTGCCGGGGAAAGCGGACTGGCCCTGGCTGGAAGGCGCTGCAGCTAGGCGCTCCCCCAAGTGTCGGAGGCAAAGGCCGCGTGAGCTTGCCGTCCCCGGCACGGCTCTCTGTGCGAGACGTAGCCCAGAAGCTTTCCCTTTCCATTCAGAGCACCAGAGAGGCAGAATGCAGTGGTACGTATTGCTCAGGAGGAAAGGGGCACGGCCCGGCCGCGTTCGGGCAGAAGCAGCGCGCTGGAGCGCTTCGCTGCCGGCACAGAGTTCCGGGCGAGAGGCAGACGACCGGTCCGCCTCCGGGAGAACGAAGGTACGGCGTGCTCGAAAAGGCGAGGAACGAAGCCGCGGAGCACCGGGCTCGGGTGCGCGTCGTCCGGGCTTGCGAGACGAGCGTGGCTGCCACTCTCCTGCCTGCAGAATTCACCTTACAGCCTCAGGAAGGAGGACGACGCGCCACAGTTACTTGTGCTGCTGCTGCTGCCTAGTCCTCTTGCAGAGCTCTGTGGAGGCAAATGCACTTCCCTTCCGTCTCCGAGTTTCGGAGAACACGATGGTAGGGTGCAGCGGAGCAGGGAAGTACAGAAGTGCACCGCTGAGATTGCTGTTGCTTACGTGCAGAAGGCGAAGGTGCAAGCCAGCACTGGCTTTTGCTTCTAGAGCCGTTCTCCAGGAGAGCAGCTGCTGGAGGTTGACAGCGGTAGCTGCGAGGCTGAAAAACAAGGCAGGACGTCGGGCTTAGAAGAAAGGCACAGGGGCCACAGTGTGATGTGCGCTTTTGGAAGGCTGCTCGGAGAAGGGGCACTTTCGGAGAGCTTTCTGCTTTGACCTGTGCTCCTGGCCGAGCTCTAGCTGCTGGGACTCTGAAAGGCTGAATGACTAGGAAAGTGCTTGTGTCCACGCTGTGGATTGAGCACGATCCTTTTTGCAGCAGCGAGAACACACTCGGCCCACTGGGCTCGTGAACGAGCGTTTACCAGACGTCTGCAATTCGGTGCACTGCACACACAAGCCCGGTGCTCCCCGGTTTCTTTCTCCGCCTGCCGTTGTCTGGACAGAAGAGAAGCCCAGCCACGGCATCCTACTCGGCCGCTTTTCGGCGTGTGCACTGCCCGCATACACACGGGTGCTGTGCTCGGCTTTCCCTCGGCTCCAGGCACAAGGGTGCTTTCTCAGTTTTGCAGCGTCCCCGGTTCCCCACGTTGCCCTCGCTCAGCGAAACGTGCCGGGGGAGAAGCACTTGCTGGATGAGTCTTTCCGTGTGCAAGACTTTGAACGCAGCACCACAATCTGGGCCACGAGGAAGCCTTGATGAAGAAGGTGGTTTTGTCCTGGCACCTCTCTCCAGTGCGAGATGCCTGCCGAAGCTCTTTGCCTCTTGCGAGAGTGCGGTGGGCAGCGGGGTAAACTGGAGCCGAGAAGGACCGGGCAGACAGCACCGCCATCCGACGGGTGCTTTGCAGGTTGTGCCGGGGAAAGCGGACTGGCCCTGGCTGGAAGGCGCTGCAGCTAGGCGCTCCCCCAAGTGTCGGAGGCAAAGGCCGCGTGAGCTTGCCGTCCCCGGCACGGCTCTCTGTGCGAGACGTAGCCCAGAAGCTTTCCCTTTCCATTCAGAGCACCAGAGAGGCAGAATGCAGTGGTACGTATTGCTCAGGAGGAAAGGGGCACGGCCCGGCCGCGTTCGGGCAGAAGCAGCGCGCTGGAGCGCTTCGCTGCCGGCACAGAGTTCCGGGCGAGAGGCAGACGACCGGTCCGCCTCCGGGAGAACGAAGGTACGGCGTGCTCGAAAAGGCGAGGAACGAAGCCGCGGAGCACCGGGCTCGGGTGCGCGTCGTCCGGGCTTGCGAGACGAGCGTGGCTGCCACTCTCCTGCCTGCAGAATTCACCTTACAGCCTCAGGAAGGAGGACGACGCGCCACAGTTACTTGTGCTGCTGCTGCTGCCTAGTCCTCTTGCAGAGCTCTGTGGAGGCAAATGCACTTCCCTTCCGTCTCCGAGTTTCGGAGAACACGATGGTAGGGTGCAGCGGAGCAGGGAAGTACAGAAGTGCACCGCTGAGATTGCTGTTGCTTACGTGCAGAAGGCGAAGGTGCAAGCCAGCACTGGCTTTTGCTTCTAGAGCCGTTCTCCAGGAGAGCAGCTGCTGGAGGTTGACAGCGGTAGCTGCGAGGCTGAAAAACAAGGCAGGACGTCGGGCTTAGAAGAAAGGCACAGGGGCCACAGTGTGATGTGCGCTTTTGGAAGGCTGCTCGGAGAAGGGGCACTTTCGGAGAGCTTTCTGCTTTGACCTGTGCTCCTGGCCGAGCTCTAGCTGCTGGGACTCTGAAAGGCTGAATGACTAGGAAAGTGCTTGTGTCCACGCTGTGGATTGAGCACGATCCTTTTTGCAGCAGCGAGAACACACTCGGCCCACTGGGCTCGTGAACGAGCGTTTACCAGACGTCTGCAATTCGGTGCACTGCACACACAAGCCCGGTGCTCCCCGGTTTCTTTCTCCGCCTGCCGTTGTCTGGACAGAAGAGAAGCCCAGCCACGGCATCCTACTCGGCCGCTTTTCGGCGTGTGCACTGCCCGCATACACACGGGTGCTGTGCTCGGCTTTCCCTCGGCTCCAGGCACAAGGGTGCTTTCTCAGTTTTGCAGCGTCCCCGGTTCCCCACGTTGCCCTCGCTCAGCGAAACGTGCCGGGGGAGAAGCACTTGCTGGATGAGTCTTTCCGTGTGCAAGACTTTGAACGCAGCACCACAATCTGGGCCACGAGGAAGCCTTGATGAAGAAGGTGGTTTTGTCCTGGCACCTCTCTCCAGTGCGAGATGCCTGCCGAAGCTCTTTGCCTCTTGCGAGAGTGCGGTGGGCAGCGGGGTAAACTGGAGCCGAGAAGGACCGGGCAGACAGCACCGCCATCCGACGGGTGCTTTGCAGGTTGTGCCGGGGAAAGCGGACTGGCCCTGGCTGGAAGGCGCTGCAGCTAGGCGCTCCCCCAAGTGTCGGAGGCAAAGGCCGCGTGAGCTTGCCGTCCCCGGCACGGCTCTCTGTGCGAGACGTAGCCCAGAAGCTTTCCCTTTCCATTCAGAGCACCAGAGAGGCAGAATGCAGTGGTACGTATTGCTCAGGAGGAAAGGGGCACGGCCCGGCCGCGTTCGGGCAGAAGCAGCGCGCTGGAGCGCTTCGCTGCCGGCACAGAGTTCCGGGCGAGAGGCAGACGACCGGTCCGCCTCCGGGAGAACGAAGGTACGGCGTGCTCGAAAAGGCGAGGAACGAAGCCGCGGAGCACCGGGCTCGGGTGCGCGTCGTCCGGGCTTGCGAGACGAGCGTGGCTGCCACTCTCCTGCCTGCAGAATTCACCTTACAGCCTCAGGAAGGAGGACGACGCGCCACAGTTACTTGTGCTGCTGCTGCTGCCTAGTCCTCTTGCAGAGCTCTGTGGAGGCAAATGCACTTCCCTTCCGTCTCCGAGTTTCGGAGAACACGATGGTAGGGTGCAGCGGAGCAGGGAAGTACAGAAGTGCACCGCTGAGATTGCTGTTGCTTACGTGCAGAAGGCGAAGGTGCAAGCCAGCACTGGCTTTTGCTTCTAGAGCCGTTCTCCAGGAGAGCAGCTGCTGGAGGTTGACAGCGGTAGCTGCGAGGCTGAAAAACAAGGCAGGACGTCGGGCTTAGAAGAAAGGCACAGGGGCCACAGTGTGATGTGCGCTTTTGGAAGGCTGCTCGGAGAAGGGGCACTTTCGGAGAGCTTTCTGCTTTGACCTGTGCTCCTGGCCGAGCTCTAGCCGCTGGGACTCTGAAAGGCTGAATGACTAGGAAAGTGCTTGTGTCCACGCTGTGGATTGAGCACGATCCTTTTTGCAGCAGCGAGAACACACTCGGCCCACTGGGCTCGTGAACGAGCGTTTACCAGACGTCTGCAATTCGGTGCACTGCACACACAAGCCCGGTGCTCCCCGGTTTCTTTCTCCGCCTGCCGTTGTCTGGACAGAAGAGAAGCCCAGCCACGGCATCCTACTCGGCCGCTTTTCGGCGTGTGCACTGCCCGCATACACACGGGTGCTGTGCTCGGCTTTCCCTCGGCTCCAGGCACAAGGGTGCTTTCTCAGTTTTGCAGCGTCCCCGGTTCCCCACGTTGCCCTCGCTCAGCGAAACGTGCCGGGGGAGAAGCACTTGCTGGATGAGTCTTTCCGTGTGCAAGACTTTGAACGCAGCACCACAATCTGGGCCACGAGGAAGCCTTGATGAAGAAGGTGGTTTTGTCCTGGCACCTCTCTCCAGTGCGAGATGCCTGCCGAAGCTCTTTGCCTCTTGCGAGAGTGCGGTGGGCAGCGGGGTAAACTGGAGCCGAGAAGGACCGGGCAGACAGCACCGCCATCCGACGGGTGCTTTGCAGGTTGTGCCGGGGAAAGCGGACTGGCCCTGGCTGGAAGGCGCTGCAGCTAGGCGCTCCCCCAAGTGTCGGAGGCAAAGGCCGCGTGAGCTTGCCGTCCCCGGCACGGCTCTCTGTGCGAGACGTAGCCCAGAAGCTTTCCCTTTCCATTCAGAGCACCAGAGAGGCAGAATGCAGTGGTACGTATTGCTCAGGAGGAAAGGGGCACGGCCCGGCCGCGTTCGGGCAGAAGCAGCGCGCTGGAGCGCTTCGCTGCCGGCACAGAGTTCCGGGCGAGAGGCAGACGACCGGTCCGCCTCCGGGAGAACGAAGGTACGGCGTGCTCGAAAAGGCGAGGAACGAAGCCGCGGAGCACCGGGCTCGGGTGCGCGTCGTCCGGGCTTGCGAGACGAGCGTGGCTGCCACTCTCCTGCCTGCAGAATTCACCTTACAGCCTCAGGAAGGAGGACGACGCGCCACAGTTACTTGTGCTGCTGCTGCTGCCTAGTCCTCTTGCAGAGCTCTGTGGAGGCAAATGCACTTCCCTTCCGTCTCCGAGTTTCGGAGAACACGATGGTAGGGTGCAGCGGAGCAGGGAAGTACAGAAGTGCACCGCTGAGATTGCTGTTGCTTACGTGCAGAAGGCGAAGGTGCAAGCCAGCACTGGCTTTTGCTTCTAGAGCCGTTCTCCAGGAGAGCAGCTGCTGGAGGTTGACAGCGGTAGCTGCGAGGCTGAAAAACAAGGCAGGACGTCGGGCTTAGAAGAAAGGCACAGGGGCCACAGTGTGATGTGCGCTTTTGGAAGGCTGCTCGGAGAAGGGGCACTTTCGGAGAGCTTTCTGCTTTGACCTGTGCTCCTGGCCGAGCTCTAGCTGCTGGGACTCTGAAAGGCTGAATGACTAGGAAAGTGCTTGTGTCCACGCTGTGGATTGAGCACGATCCTTTTTGCAGCAGCGAGAACACACTCGGCCCACTGGGCTCGTGAACGAGCGTTTACCAGACGTCTGCAATTCGGTGCACTGCACACACAAGCCCGGTGCTCCCCGGTTTCTTTCTCCGCCTGCCGTTGTCTGGACAGAAGAGAAGCCCAGCCACGGCATCCTACTCGGCCGCTTTTCGGCGTGTGCACTGCCCGCATACACACGGGTGCTGTGCTCGGCTTTCCCTCGGCTCCAGGCACAAGGGTGCTTTCTCAGTTTTGCAGCGTCCCCGGTTCCCCACGTTGCCCTCGCTCAGCGAAACGTGCCGGGGGAGAAGCACTTGCTGGATGAGTCTTTCCGTGTGCAAGACTTTGAACGCAGCACCACAATCTGGGCCACGAGGAAGCCTTGATGAAGAAGGTGGTTTTGTCCTGGCACCTCTCTCCAGTGCGAGATGCCTGCCGAAGCTCTTTGCCTCTTGCGAGAGTGCGGTGGGCAGCGGGGTAAACTGGAGCCGAGAAGGACCGGGCAGACAGCACCGCCATCCGACGGGTGCTTTGCAGGTTGTGCCGGGGAAAGCGGACTGGCCCTGGCTGGAAGGCGCTGCAGCTAGGCGCTCCCCCAAGTGTCGGAGGCAAAGGCCGCGTGAGCTTGCCGTCCCCGGCACGGCTCTCTGTGCGAGACGTAGCCCAGAAGCTTTCCCTTTCCATTCAGAGCACCAGAGAGGCAGAATGCAGTGGTACGTATTGCTCAGGAGGAAAGGGGCACGGCCCGGCCGCGTTCGGGCAGAAGCAGCGCGCTGGAGCGCTTCGCTGCCGGCACAGAGTTCCGGGCGAGAGGCAGACGACCGGTCCGCCTCCGGGAGAACGAAGGTACGGCGTGCTCGAAAAGGCGAGGAACGAAGCCGCGGAGCACCGGGCTCGGGTGCGCGTCGTCCGGGCTTGCGAGACGAGCGTGGCTGCCACTCTCCTGCCTGCAGAATTCACCTTACAGCCTCAGGAAGGAGGACGACGCGCCACAGTTACTTGTGCTGCTGCTGCTGCCTAGTCCTCTTGCAGAGCTCTGTGGAGGCAAATGCACTTCCCTTCCGTCTCCGAGTTTCGGAGAACACGATGGTAGGGTGCAGCGGAGCAGGGAAGTACAGAAGTGCACCGCTGAGATTGCTGTTGCTTACGTGCAGAAGGCGAAGGTGCAAGCCAGCACTGGCTTTTGCTTCTAGAGCCGTTCTCCAGGAGAGCAGCTGCTGGAGGTTGACAGCGGTAGCTGCGAGGCTGAAAAACAAGGCAGGACGTCGGGCTTAGAAGAAAGGCACAGGGGCCACAGTGTGATGTGCGCTTTTGGAAGGCTGCTCGGAGAAGGGGCACTTTCGGAGAGCTTTCTGCTTTGACCTGTGCTCCTGGCCGAGCTCTAGCTGCTGGGACTCTGAAAGGCTGAATGACTAGGAAAGTGCTTGTGTTCACGCTGTGGATTGAGCACGATCCTTTTTGCAGCAGCGAGAACACACTCGGCCCACTGGGCTCGTGAACGAGCGTTTACCAGACGTCTGCAATTCGGTGCACTGCACACACAAGCCCGGTGCTCCCCGGTTTCTTTCTCCGCCTGCCGTTGTCTGGACAGAAGAGAAGCCCAGCCACGGCATCCTACTCGGCCGCTTTTCGGCGTGTGCACTGCCCGCATACACACGGGTGCTGTGCTCGGCTTTCCCTCGGCTCCAGGCACAAGGGTGCTTTCTCAGTTTTGCAGCGTCCCCGGTTCCCCACGTTGCCCTCGCTCAGCGAAACGTGCCGGGGGAGAAGCACTTGCTGGATGAGTCTTTCCGTGTGCAAGACTTTGAACGCAGCACCACAATCTGGGCCACGAGGAAGCCTTGATGAAGAAGGTGGTTTTGTCCTGGCACCTCTCTCCAGTGCGAGATGCCTGCCGAAGCTCTTTGCCTCTTGCGAGAGTGCGGTGGGCAGCGGGGTAAACTGGAGCCGAGAAGGACCGGGCAGACAGCACCGCCATCCGACGGGTGCTTTGCAGGTTGTGCCGGGGAAAGCGGACTGGCCCTGGCTGGAAGGCGCTGCAGCTAGGCGCTCCCCCAAGTGTCGGAGGCAAAGGCCGCGTGAGCTTGCCGTCCCCGGCACGGCTCTCTGTGCGAGACGTAGCCCAGAAGCTTTCCCTTTCCATTCAGAGCACCAGAGAGGCAGAATGCAGTGGTACGTATTGCTCAGGAGGAAAGGGGCACGGCCCGGCCGCGTTCGGGCAGAAGCAGCGCGCTGGAGCGCTTCGCTGCCGGCACAGAGTTCCGGGCGAGAGGCAGACGACCGGTCCGCCTCCGGGAGAACGAAGGTACGGCGTGCTCGAAAAGGCGAGGAACGAAGCCGCGGAGCACCGGGCTCGGGTGCGCGTCGTCCGGGCTTGCGAGACGAGCGTGGCTGCCACTCTCCTGCCTGCAGAATTCACCTTACAGCCTCAGGAAGGAGGACGACGCGCCACAGTTACTTGTGCTGCTGCTGCTGCCTAGTCCTCTTGCAGAGCTCTGTGGAGGCAAATGCACTTCCCTTCCGTCTCCGAGTTTCGGAGAACACGATGGTAGGGTGCAGCGGAGCAGGGAAGTACAGAAGTGCACCGCTGAGATTGCTGTTGCTTACGTGCAGAAGGCGAAGGTGCAAGCCAGCACTGGCTTTTGCTTCTAGAGCCGTTCTCCAGGAGAGCAGCTGCTGGAGGTTGACAGCGGTAGCTGCGAGGCTGAAAAACAAGGCAGGACGTCGGGCTTAGAAGAAAGGCACAGGGGCCACAGTGTGATGTGCGCTTTTGGAAGGCTGCTCGGAGAAGGGGCACTTTCGGAGAGCTTTCTGCTTTGACCTGTGCTCCTGGCCGAGCTCTAGCTGCTGGGACTCTGAAAGGCTGAATGACTAGGAAAGTGCTTGTGTCCACGCTGTGGATTGAGCACGATCCTTTTTGCAGCAGCGAGAACACACTCGGCCCACTGGGCTCGTGAACGAGCGTTTACCAGACGTCTGCAATTCGGTGCACTGCACACACAAGCCCGGTGCTCCCCGGTTTCTTTCTCCGCCTGCCGTTGTCTGGACAGAAGAGAAGCCCAGCCACGGCATCCTACTCGGCCGCTTTTCGGCGTGTGCACTGCCCGCATACACACGGGTGCTGTGCTCGGCTTTCCCTCGGCTCCAGGCACAAGGGTGCTTTCTCAGTTTTGCAGCGTCCCCGGTTCCCCACGTTGCCCTCGCTCAGCGAAACGTGCCGGGGGAGAAGCACTTGCTGGATGAGTCTTTCCGTGTGCAAGACTTTGAACGCAGCACCACAATCTGGGCCACGAGGAAGCCTTGATGAAGAAGGTGGTTTTGTCCTGGCACCTCTCTCCAGTGCGAGATGCCTGCCGAAGCTCTTTGCCTCTTGCGAGAGTGCGGTGGGCAGCGGGGTAAACTGGAGCCGAGAAGGACCGGGCAGACAGCACCGCCATCCGACGGGTGCTTTGCAGGTTGTGCCGGGGAAAGCGGACTGGCCCTGGCTGGAAGGCGCTGCAGCTAGGCGCTCCCCCAAGTGTCGGAGGCAAAGGCCGCGTGAGCTTGCCGTCCCCGGCACGGCTCTCTGTGCGAGACGTAGCCCAGAAGCTTTCCCTTTCCATTCAGAGCACCAGAGAGGCAGAATGCAGTGGTACGTATTGCTCAGGAGGAAAGGGGCACGGCCCGGCCGCGTTCGGGCAGAAGCAGCGCGCTGGAGCGCTTCGCTGCCGGCACAGAGTTCCGGGCGAGAGGCAGACGACCGGTCCGCCTCCGGGAGAACGAAGGTACGGCGTGCTCGAAAAGGCGAGGAACGAAGCCGCGGAGCACCGGGCTCGGGTGCGCGTCGTCCGGGCTTGCGAGACGAGCGTGGCTGCCACTCTCCTGCCTGCAGAATTCACCTTACAGCCTCAGGAAGGAGGACGACGCGCCACAGTTACTTGTGCTGCTGCTGCTGCCTAGTCCTCTTGCAGAGCTCTGTGGAGGCAAATGCACTTCCCTTCCGTCTCCGAGTTTCAGAGAACACGATGGTAGGGTGCAGCGGAGCAGGGAAGTACAGAAGTGCACCGCTGAGATTGCTGTTGCTTACGTGCAGAAGGCGAAGGTGCAAGCCAGCACTGGCTTTTGCTTCTAGAGCCGTTCTCCAGGAGAGCAGCTGCTGGAGGTTGACAGCGGTAGCTGCGAGGCTGAAAAACAAGGCAGGACGTCGGGCTTAGAAGAAAGGCACAGGGGCCACAGTGTGATGTGCGCTTTTGGAAGGCTGCTCGGAGAAGGGGCACTTTCGGAGAGCTTTCTGCTTTGACCTGTGCTCCTGGCCGAGCTCTAGCTGCTGGGACTCTGAAAGGCTGAATGACTAGGAAAGTGCTTGTGTCCACGCTGTGGATTGAGCACGATCCTTTTTGCAGCAGCGAGAACACACTCGGCCCACTGGGCTCGTGAACGAGCGTTTACCAGACGTCTGCAATTCGGTGCACTGCACACACAAGCCCGGTGCTCCCCGGTTTCTTTCTCCGCCTGCCGTTGTCTGGACAGAAGAGAAGCCCAGCCACGGCATCCTACTCGGCCGCTTTTCGGCGTGTGCACTGCCCGCATACACACGGGTGCTGTGCTCGGCTTTCCCTCGGCTCCAGGCACAAGGGTGCTTTCTCAGTTTTGCAGCGTCCCCGGTTCCCCACGTTGCCCTCGCTCAGCGAAACGTGCCGGGGGAGAAGCACTTGCTGGATGAGTCTTTCCGTGTGCAAGACTTTGAACGCAGCACCACAATCTGGGCCACGAGGAAGCCTTGATGAAGAAGGTGGTTTTGTCCTGGCACCTCTCTCCAGTGCGAGATGCCTGCCGAAGCTCTTTGCCTCTTGCGAGAGTGCGGTGGGCAGCGGGGTAAACTGGAGCCGAGAAGGACCGGGCAGACAGCACCGCCATCCGACGGGTGCTTTGCAGGTTGTGCCGGGGAAAGCGGACTGGCCCTGGCTGGAAGGCGCTGCAGCTAGGCGCTCCCCCAAGTGTCGGAGGCAAAGGCCGCGTGAGCTTGCCGTCCCCGGCACGGCTCTCTGTGCGAGACGTAGCCCAGAAGCTTTCCCTTTCCATTCAGAGCACCAGAGAGGCAGAATGCAGTGGTACGTATTGCTCAGGAGGAAAGGGGCACGGCCCGGCCGCGTTCGGGCAGAAGCAGCGCGCTGGAGCGCTTCGCTGCCGGCACAGAGTTCCGGGCGAGAGGCAGACGACCGGTCCGCCTCCGGGAGAACGAAGGTACGGCGTGCTCGAAAAGGCGAGGAACGAAGCCGCGGAGCACCGGGCTCGGGTGCGCGTCGTCCGGGCTTGCGAGACGAGCGTGGCTGCCACTCTCCTGCCTGCAGAATTCACCTTACAGCCTCAGGAAGGAGGACGACGCGCCACAGTTACTTGTGCTGCTGCTGCTGCCTAGTCCTCTTGCAGAGCTCTGTGGAGGCAAATGCACTTCCCTTCCGTCTCCGAGTTTCGGAGAACACGATGGTAGGGTGCAGCGGAGCAGGGAAGTACAGAAGTGCACCGCTGAGATTGCTGTTGCTTACGTGCAGAAGGCGAAGGTGCAAGCCAGCACTGGCTTTTGCTTCTAGAGCCGTTCTCCAGGAGAGCAGCTGCTGGAGGTTGACAGCGGTAGCTGCGAGGCTGAAAAACAAGGCAGGACGTCGGGCTTAGAAGAAAGGCACAGGGGCCACAGTGTGATGTGCGCTTTTGGAAGGCTGCTCGGAGAAGGGGCACTTTCGGAGAGCTTTCTGCTTTGACCTGTGCTCCTGGCCGAGCTCTAGCTGCTGGGACTCTGAAAGGCTGAATGACTAGGAAAGTGCTTGTGTCCACGCTGTGGATTGAGCACGATCCTTTTTGCAGCAGCGAGAACACACTCGGCCCACTGGGCTCGTGAACGAGCGTTTACCAGACGTCTGCAATTCGGTGCACTGCACACACAAGCCCGGTGCTCCCCGGTTTCTTTCTCCGCCTGCCGTTGTCTGGACAGAAGAGAAGCCCAGCCACGGCATCCTACTCGGCCGCTTTTCGGCGTGTGCACTGCCCGCATACACACGGGTGCTGTGCTCGGCTTTCCCTCGGCTCCAGGCACAAGGGTGCTTTCTCAGTTTTGCAGCGTCCCCGGTTCCCCACGTTGCCCTCGCTCAGCGAAACGTGCCGGGGGAGAAGCACTTGCTGGATGAGTCTTTCCGTGTGCAAGACTTTGAACGCAGCACCACAATCTGGGCCACGAGGAAGCCTTGATGAAGAAGGTGGTTTTGTCCTGGCACCTCTCTCCAGTGCGAGATGCCTGCCGAAGCTCTTTGCCTCTTGCGAGAGTGCGGTGGGCAGCGGGGTAAACTGGAGCCGAGAAGGACCGGGCAGACAGCACCGCCATCCGACGGGTGCTTTGCAGGTTGTGCCGGGGAAAGCGGACTGGCCCTGGCTGGAAGGCGCTGCAGCTAGGCGCTCCCCCAAGTGTCGGAGGCAAAGGCCGCGTGAGCTTGCCGTCCCCGGCACGGCTCTCTGTGCGAGACGTAGCCCAGAAGCTTTCCCTTTCCATTCAGAGCACCAGAGAGGCAGAATGCAGTGGTACGTATTGCTCAGGAGGAAAGGGGCACGGCCCGGCCGCGTTCGGGCAGAAGCAGCGCGCTGGAGCGCTTCGCTGCCGGCACAGAGTTCCGGGCGAGAGGCAGACGACCGGTCCGCCTCCGGGAGAACGAAGGTACGGCGTGCTCGAAAAGGCGAGGAACGAAGCCGCGGAGCACCGGGCTCGGGTGCGCGTCGTCCGGGCTTGCGAGACGAGCGTGGCTGCCACTCTCCTGCCTGCAGAATTCACCTTACAGCCTCAGGAAGGAGGACGACGCGCCACAGTTACTTGTGCTGCTGCTGCTGCCTAGTCCTCTTGCAGAGCTCTGTGGAGGCAAATGCACTTCCCTTCCGTCTCCGAGTTTCGGAGAACACGATGGTAGGGTGCAGCGGAGCAGGGAAGTACAGAAGTGCACCGCTGAGATTGCTGTTGCTTACGTGCAGAAGGCGAAGGTGCAAGCCAGCACTGGCTTTTGCTTCTAGAGCCGTTCTCCAGGAGAGCAGCTGCTGGAGGTTGACAGCGGTAGCTGCGAGGCTGAAAAACAAGGCAGGACGTCGGGCTTAGAAGAAAGGCACAGGGGCCACAGTGTGATGTGCGCTTTTGGAAGGCTGCTCGGAGAAGGGGCACTTTCGGAGAGCTTTCTGCTTTGACCTGTGCTCCTGGCCGAGCTCTAGCTGCTGGGACTCTGAAAGGCTGAATGACTAGGAAAGTGCTTGTGTCCACGCTGTGGATTGAGCACGATCCTTTTTGCAGCAGCGAGAACACACTCGGCCCACTGGGCTCGTGAACGAGCGTTTACCAGACGTCTGCAATTCGGTGCACTGCACACACAAGCCCGGTGCTCCCCGGTTTCTTTCTCCGCCTGCCGTTGTCTGGACAGAAGAGAAGCCCAGCCACGGCATCCTACTCGGCCGCTTTTCGGCGTGTGCACTGCCCGCATACACACGGGTGCTGTGCTCGGCTTTCCCTCGGCTCCAGGCACAAGGGTGCTTTCTCAGTTTTGCAGCGTCCCCGGTTCCCCACGTTGCCCTCGCTCAGCGAAACGTGCCGGGGGAGAAGCACTTGCTGGATGAGTCTTTCCGTGTGCAAGACTTTGAACGCAGCACCACAATCTGGGCCACGAGGAAGCCTTGATGAAGAAGGTGGTTTTGTCCTGGCACCTCTCTCCAGTGCGAGATGCCTGCCGAAGCTCTTTGCCTCTTGCGAGAGTGCGGTGGGCAGCGGGGTAAACTGGAGCCGAGAAGGACCGGGCAGACAGCACCGCCATCCGACGGGTGCTTTGCAGGTTGTGCCGGGGAAAGCGGACTGGCCCTGGCTGGA
The DNA here is from genome assembly GCF_041296385.1 of Aphelocoma coerulescens. Classification (NCBI taxonomy): domain Eukaryota; kingdom Metazoa; phylum Chordata; class Aves; order Passeriformes; family Corvidae; genus Aphelocoma; species Aphelocoma coerulescens. The sequence goes on from NW_027183573.1 coordinate 215,498, forward strand.
AGGCGCTGCAGCTAGGCGCTCCCCCAAGTGTCGGAGGCAAAGGCCGCGTGAGCTTGCCGTCCCCGGCACGGCTCTCTGTGCGAGACGTAGCCCAGAAGCTTTCCCTTTCCATTCAGAGCACCAGAGAGGCAGAATGCAGTGGTACGTATTGCTCAGGAGGAAAGGGGCACGGCCCGGCCGCGTTCGGGCAGAAGCAGCGCGCTGGAGCGCTTCGCTGCCGGCACAGAGTTCCGGGCGAGAGGCAGACGACCGGTCCGCCTCCGGGAGAACGAAGGTACGGCGTGCTCGAAAAGGCGAGGAACGAAGCCGCGGAGCACCGGGCTCGGGTGCGCGTCGTCCGGGCTTGCGAGACGAGCGTGGCTGCCACTCTCCTGCCTGCAGAATTCACCTTACAGCCTCAGGAAGGAGGACGACGCGCCACAGTTACTTGTGCTGCTGCTGCTGCCTAGTCCTCTTGCAGAGCTCTGTGGAGGCAAATGCACTTCCCTTCCGTCTCCGAGTTTCGGAGAACACGATGGTAGGGTGCAGCGGAGCAGGGAAGTACAGAAGTGCACCGCTGAGATTGCTGTTGCTTACGTGCAGAAGGCGAAGGTGCAAGCCAGCACTGGCTTTTGCTTCTAGAGCCGTTCTCCAGGAGAGCAGCTGCTGGAGGTTGACAGCGGTAGCTGCGAGGCTGAAAAACAAGGCAGGACGTCGGGCTTAGAAGAAAGGCACAGGGGCCACAGTGTGATGTGCGCTTTTGGAAGGCTGCTCGGAGAAGGGGCACTTTCGGAGAGCTTTCTGCTTTGACCTGTGCTCCTGGCCGAGCTCTAGCTGCTGGGACTCTGAAAGGCTGAATGACTAGGAAAGTGCTTGTGTCCACGCTGTGGATTGAGCACGATCCTTTTTGCAGCAGCGAGAACACACTCGGCCCACTGGGCTCGTGAACGAGCGTTTACCAGACGTCTGCAATTCGGTGCACTGCACACACAAGCCCGGTGCTCCCCGGTTTCTTTCTCCGCCTGCCGTTGTCTGGACAGAAGAGAAGCCCAGCCACGGCATCCTACTCGGCCGCTTTTCGGCGTGTGCACTGCCCGCATACACACGGGTGCTGTGCTCGGCTTTCCCTCGGCTCCAGGCACAAGGGTGCTTTCTCAGTTTTGCAGCGTCCCCGGTTCCCCACGTTGCCCTCGCTCAGCGAAACGTGCCGGGGGAGAAGCACTTGCTGGATGAGTCTTTCCGTGTGCAAGACTTTGAACGCAGCACCACAATCTGGGCCACGAGGAAGCCTTGATGAAGAAGGTGGTTTTGTCCTGGCACCTCTCTCCAGTGCGAGATGCCTGCCGAAGCTCTTTGCCTCTTGCGAGAGTGCGGTGGGCAGCGGGGTAAACTGGAGCCGAGAAGGACCGGGCAGACAGCACCGCCATCCGACGGGTGCTTTGCAGGTTGTGCCGGGGAAAGCGGACTGGCCCTGGCTGGAAGGCGCTGCAGCTAGGCGCTCCCCCAAGTGTCGGAGGCAAAGGCCGCGTGAGCTTGCCGTCCCCGGCACGGCTCTCTGTGCGAGACGTAGCCCAGAAGCTTTCCCTTTCCATTCAGAGCACCAGAGAGGCAGAATGCAGTGGTACGTATTGCTCAGGAGGAAAGGGGCACGGCCCGGCCGCGTTCGGGCAGAAGCAGCGCGCTGGAGCGCTTCGCTGCCGGCACAGAGTTCCGGGCGAGAGGCAGACGACCGGTCCGCCTCCGGGAGAACGAAGGTACGGCGTGCTCGAAAAGGCGAGGAACGAAGCCGCGGAGCACCGGGCTCGGGTGCGCGTCGTCCGGGCTTGCGAGACGAGCGTGGCTGCCACTCTCCTGCCTGCAGAATTCACCTTACAGCCTCAGGAAGGAGGACGACGCGCCACAGTTACTTGTGCTGCTGCTGCTGCCTAGTCCTCTTGCAGAGCTCTGTGGAGGCAAATGCACTTCCCTTCCGTCTCCGAGTTTCGGAGAACACGATGGTAGGGTGCAGCGGAGCAGGGAAGTACAGAAGTGCACCGCTGAGATTGCTGTTGCTTACGTGCAGAAGGCGAAGGTGCAAGCCAGCACTGGCTTTTGCTTCTAGAGCCGTTCTCCAGGAGAGCAGCTGCTGGAGGTTGACAGCGGTAGCTGCGAGGCTGAAAAACAAGGCAGGACGTCGGGCTTAGAAGAAAGGCACAGGGGCCACAGTGTGATGTGCGCTTTTGGAAGGCTGCTCGGAGAAGGGGCACTTTCGGAGAGCTTTCTGCTTTGACCTGTGCTCCTGGCCGAGCTCTAGCTGCTGGGACTCTGAAAGGCTGAATGACTAGGAAAGTGCTTGTGTCCACGCTGTGGATTGAGCACGATCCTTTTTGCAGCAGCGAGAACACACTCGGCCCACTGGGCTCGTGAACGAGCGTTTACCAGACGTCTGCAATTCGGTGCACTGCACACACAAGCCCGGTGCTCCCCGGTTTCTTTCTCCGCCTGCCGTTGTCTGGACAGAAGAGAAGCCCAGCCACGGCATCCTACTCGGCCGCTTTTCGGCGTGTGCACTGCCCGCATACACACGGGTGCTGTGCTCGGCTTTCCCTCGGCTCCAGGCACAAGGGTGCTTTCTCAGTTTTGCAGCGTCCCCGGTTCCCCACGTTGCCCTCGCTCAGCGAAACGTGCCGGGGGAGAAGCACTTGCTGGATGAGTCTTTCCGTGTGCAAGACTTTGAACGCAGCACCACAATCTGGGCCACGAGGAAGCCTTGATGAAGAAGGTGGTTTTGTCCTGGCACCTCTCTCCAGTGCGAGATGCCTGCCGAAGCTCTTTGCCTCTTGCGAGAGTGCGGTGGGCAGCGGGGTAAACTGGAGCCGAGAAGGACCGGGCAGACAGCACCGCCATCCGACGGGTGCTTTGCAGGTTGTGCCGGGGAAAGCGGACTGGCCCTGGCTGGAAGGCGCTGCAGCTAGGCGCTCCCCCAAGTGTCGGAGGCAAAGGCCGCGTGAGCTTGCCGTCCCCGGCACGGCTCTCTGTGCGAGACGTAGCCCAGAAGCTTTCCCTTTCCATTCAGAGCACCAGAGAGGCAGAATGCAGTGGTACGTATTGCTCAGGAGGAAAGGGGCACGGCCCGGCCGCGTTCGGGCAGAAGCAGCGCGCTGGAGCGCTTCGCTGCCGGCACAGAGTTCCGGGCGAGAGGCAGACGACCGGTCCGCCTCCGGGAGAACGAAGGTACGGCGTGCTCGAAAAGGCGAGGAACGAAGCCGCGGAGCACCGGGCTCGGGTGCGCGTCGTCCGGGCTTGCGAGACGAGCGTGGCTGCCACTCTCCTGCCTGCAGAATTCACCTTACAGCCTCAGGAAGGAGGACGACGCGCCACAGTTACTTGTGCTGCTGCTGCTGCCTAGTCCTCTTGCAGAGCTCTGTGGAGGCAAATGCACTTCCCTTCCGTCTCCGAGTTTCGGAGAACACGATGGTAGGGTGCAGCGGAGCAGGGAAGTACAGAAGTGCACCGCTGAGATTGCTGTTGCTTACGTGCAGAAGGCGAAGGTGCAAGCCAGCACTGGCTTTTGCTTCTAGAGCCGTTCTCCAGGAGAGCAGCTGCTGGAGGTTGACAGCGGTAGCTGCGAGGCTGAAAAACAAGGCAGGACGTCGGGCTTAGAAGAAAGGCACAGGGGCCACAGTGTGATGTGCGCTTTTGGAAGGCTGCTCGGAGAAGGGGCACTTTCGGAGAGCTTTCTGCTTTGACCTGTGCTCCTGGCCGAGCTCTAGCTGCTGGGACTCTGAAAGGCTGAATGACTAGGAAAGTGCTTGTGTCCACGCTGTGGATTGAGCACGATCCTTTTTGCAGCAGCGAGAACACACTCGGCCCACTGGGCTCGTGAACGAGCGTTTACCAGACGTCTGCAATTCGGTGCACTGCACACACAAGCCCGGTGCTCCCCGGTTTCTTTCTCCGCCTGCCGTTGTCTGGACAGAAGAGAAGCCCAGCCACGGCATCCTACTCGGCCGCTTTTCGGCGTGTGCACTGCCCGCATACACACGGGTGCTGTGCTCGGCTTTCCCTCGGCTCCAGGCACAAGGGTGCTTTCTCAGTTTTGCAGCGTCCCCGGTTCCCCACGTTGCCCTCGCTCAGCGAAACGTGCCGGGGGAGAAGCACTTGCTGGATGAGTCTTTCCGTGTGCAAGACTTTGAACGCAGCACCACAATCTGGGCCACGAGGAAGCCTTGATGAAGAAGGTGGTTTTGTCCTGGCACCTCTCTCCAGTGCGAGATGCCTGCCGAAGCTCTTTGCCTCTTGCGAGAGTGCGGTGGGCAGCGGGGTAAACTGGAGCCGAGAAGGACCGGGCAGACAGCACCGCCATCCGACGGGTGCTTTGCAGGTTGTGCCGGGGAAAGCGGACTGGCCCTGGCTGGAAGGCGCTGCAGCTAGGCGCTCCCCCAAGTGTCGGAGGCAAAGGCCGCGTGAGCTTGCCGTCCCCGGCACGGCTCTCTGTGCGAGACGTAGCCCAGAAGCTTTCCCTTTCCATTCAGAGCACCAGAGAGGCAGAATGCAGTGGTACGTATTGCTCAGGAGGAAAGGGGCACGGCCCGGCCGCGTTCGGGCAGAAGCAGCGCGCTGGAGCGCTTCGCTGCCGGCACAGAGTTCCGGGCGAGAGGCAGACGACCGGTCCGCCTCCGGGAGAACGAAGGTACGGCGTGCTCGAAAAGGCGAGGAACGAAGCCGCGGAGCACCGGGCTCGGGTGCGCGTCGTCCGGGCTTGCGAGACGAGCGTGGCTGCCACTCTCCTGCCTGCAGAATTCACCTTACAGCCTCAGGAAGGAGGACGACGCGCCACAGTTACTTGTGCTGCTGCTGCTGCCTAGTCCTCTTGCAGAGCTCTGTGGAGGCAAATGCACTTCCCTTCCGTCTCCGAGTTTCGGAGAACACGATGGTAGGGTGCAGCGGAGCAGGGAAGTACAGAAGTGCACCGCTGAGATTGCTGTTGCTTACGTGCAGAAGGCGAAGGTGCAAGCCAGCACTGGCTTTTGCTTCTAGAGCCGTTCTCCAGGAGAGCAGCTGCTGGAGGTTGACAGCGGTAGCTGCGAGGCTGAAAAACAAGGCAGGACGTCGGGCTTAGAAGAAAGGCACAGGGGCCACAGTGTGATGTGCGCTTTTGGAAGGCTGCTCGGAGAAGGGGCACTTTCGGAGAGCTTTCTGCTTTGACCTGTGCTCCTGGCCGAGCTCTAGCTGCTGGGACTCTGAAAGGCTGAATGACTAGGAAAGTGCTTGTGTCCACGCTGTGGATTGAGCACGATCCTTTTTGCAGCAGCGAGAACACACTCGGCCCACTGGGCTCGTGAACGAGCGTTTACCAGACGTCTGCAATTCGGTGCACTGCACACACAAGCCCGGTGCTCCCCGGTTTCTTTCTCCGCCTGCCGTTGTCTGGACAGAAGAGAAGCCCAGCCACGGCATCCTACTCGGCCGCTTTTCGGCGTGTGCACTGCCCGCATACACACGGGTGCTGTGCTCGGCTTTCCCTCGGCTCCAGGCACAAGGGTGCTTTCTCAGTTTTGCAGCGTCCCCGGTTCCCCACGTTGCCCTCGCTCAGCGAAACGTGCCGGGGGAGAAGCACTTGCTGGATGAGTCTTTCCGTGTGCAAGACTTTGAACGCAGCACCACAATCTGGGCCACGAGGAAGCCTTGATGAAGAAGGTGGTTTTGTCCTGGCACCTCTCTCCAGTGCGAGATGCCTGCCGAAGCTCTTTGCCTCTTGCGAGAGTGCGGTGGGCAGCGGGGTAAACTGGAGCCGAGAAGGACCGGGCAGACAGCACCGCCATCCGACGGGTGCTTTGCAGGTTGTGCCGGGGAAAGCGGACTGGCCCTGGCTGGAAGGCGCTGCAGCTAGGCGCTCCCCCAAGTGTCGGAGGCAAAGGCCGCGTGAGCTTGCCGTCCCCGGCACGGCTCTCTGTGCGAGACGTAGCCCAGAAGCTTTCCCTTTCCATTCAGAGCACCAGAGAGGCAGAATGCAGTGGTACGTATTGCTCAGGAGGAAAGGGGCACGGCCCGGCCGCGTTCGGGCAGAAGCAGCGCGCTGGAGCGCTTCGCTGCCGGCACAGAGTTCCGGGCGAGAGGCAGACGACCGGTCCGCCTCCGGGAGAACGAAGGTACGGCGTGCTCGAAAAGGCGAGGAACGAAGCCGCGGAGCACCGGGCTCGGGTGCGCGTCGTCCGGGCTTGCGAGACGAGCGTGGCTGCCACTCTCCTGCCTGCAGAATTCACCTTACAGCCTCAGGAAGGAGGACGACGCGCCACAGTTACTTGTGCTGCTGCTGCTGCCTAGTCCTCTTGCAGAGCTCTGTGGAGGCAAATGCACTTCCCTTCCGTCTCCGAGTTTCGGAGAACACGATGGTAGGGTGCAGCGGAGCAGGGAAGTACAGAAGTGCACCGCTGAGATTGCTGTTGCTTACGTGCAGAAGGCGAAGGTGCAAGCCAGCACTGGCTTTTGCTTCTAGAGCCGTTCTCCAGGAGAGCAGCTGCTGGAGGTTGACAGCGGTAGCTGCGAGGCTGAAAAACAAGGCAGGACGTCGGGCTTAGAAGAAAGGCACAGGGGCCACAGTGTGATGTGCGCTTTTGGAAGGCTGCTCGGAGAAGGGGCACTTTCGGAGAGCTTTCTGCTTTGACCTGTGCTCCTGGCCGAGCTCTAGCTGCTGGGACTCTGAAAGGCTGAATGACTAGGAAAGTGCTTGTGTCCACGCTGTGGATTGAGCACGATCCTTTTTGCAGCAGCGAGAACACACTCGGCCCACTGGGCTCGTGAACGAGCGTTTACCAGACGTCTGCAATTCGGTGCACTGCACACACAAGCCCGGTGCTCCCCGGTTTCTTTCTCCGCCTGCCGTTGTCTGGACAGAAGAGAAGCCCAGCCACGGCATCCTACTCGGCCGCTTTTCGGCGTGTGCACTGCCCGCATACACACGGGTGCTGTGCTCGGCTTTCCCTCGGCTCCAGGCACAAGGGTGCTTTCTCAGTTTTGCAGCGTCCCCGGTTCCCCACGTTGCCCTCGCTCAGCGAAACGTGCCGGGGGAGAAGCACTTGCTGGATGAGTCTTTCCGTGTGCAAGACTTTGAACGCAGCACCACAATCTGGGCCACGAGGAAGCCTTGATGAAGAAGGTGGTTTTGTCCTGGCACCTCTCTCCAGTGCGAGATGCCTGCCGAAGCTCTTTGCCTCTTGCGAGAGTGCGGTGGGCAGCGGGGTAAACTGGAGCCGAGAAGGACCGGGCAGACAGCACCGCCATCCGACGGGTGCTTTGCAGGTTGTGCCGGGGAAAGCGGACTGGCCCTGGCTGGAAGGCGCTGCAGCTAGGCGCTCCCCCAAGTGTCGGAGGCAAAGGCCGCGTGAGCTTGCCGTCCCCGGCACGGCTCTCTGTGCGAGACGTAGCCCAGAAGCTTTCCCTTTCCATTCAGAGCACCAGAGAGGCAGAATGCAGTGGTACGTATTGCTCAGGAGGAAAGGGGCACGGCCCGGCCGCGTTCGGGCAGAAGCAGCGCGCTGGAGCGCTTCGCTGCCGGCACAGAGTTCCGGGCGAGAGGCAGACGACCGGTCCGCCTCCGGGAGAACGAAGGTACGGCGTGCTCGAAAAGGCG